>NC_053155.1:323018698-323067630 GCF_016835505.1 Polypterus senegalus | reverse complement strand
AAAAAAAAAAAAAAGGGGAGGGCATGCAAGAGATGAATGGGATGGGGAAAAAATAGTTTTTTTTGGTAACTGATGTTTTATACTATTTGAAACTAAAAAACCCTTTAATTTTCCCCTTTAGTGGATCTGGGGTTTTTTCAAAACCTGGCAGAATCTAATCAATAACACTTTATAATAAGCTCTTAAAAAGCACCGAGGAAGCAGATTCTCTTTTTTTTTTCTTTTTCTCCATTTATCTGTATTCCTTATTAATTTATCTATTTACTTATTTTACCTAGCTTTAATTTTTTACTTGGTCATGTTGTCTTTCCGGGGGTCGGGTTAATTTTTTTTAACCTTTTTTTGTAAAATTGATCTTTGTTGGAATGTTGTGTGATTTCAAAAAATCAATAAAAAAAAATAGATAAAAACTCTACTTGTCTATAAGCTAATAAATACATTCAAGAGACAGTATAAAAATTCCACCTGATAAGTTTTTTGGGGTGGAGTCTATTCTATGAAAAGTATGAGCTTTTTGTTCCCCCCCAAAAGCACAGAGGGGCTGAGGAAGCATTTAGAGTTAAAAAAGCATGGTCATCACAACAATACAAAATAGTGAAAGACACTTTCATTAAACATTTTTAGTAGTCGGTGATTTTCAGATTGTCCCGTTTTTTGTTTTCCCAAAACCAATGGGGAAAAAGTGGTGGAACTCATTACAAATGTCTTCAAACACATCAGTGCCATCAAAGTGCAGTGCGGGTGGGTTAAAGTGGTGGGACTGACTCTTCAGAGTGAGATTTACAAAGGGAAAACCCCAAAAACAGTAGTATGTAATGCACATTGACTACTGGTTTGTTTCATATCTCATCAGATTCTTTACCAAAATATAAGGAACATATTTTAAGATGTCGGGGACATTTAAAAAGGGAGGGAGAGAGAGAGACTTTTGCTTCTCCCTCCATGTGTTATAAATTTGCCTTTGAATTTCCCCAAATCCATACCATTCAATAAAAAAAAATTGTAAAAAAAAAAAAAAGGTTTTTTTATTATGACCAATTGAAAAGTTTGTTTTAAAAGTTTTTAACTTTGATGTTTTAATTTTATTTTGGCATTCAAAAAAAAAATAACAAAAAAAACAAAACAATTTATTATTTAAGGTTAAAATTTAGTTTTTAAATTTTGGGATTTTTTTTTTTTAGTCTCACCCCTTTTCTATTTTTATAAAATTGAAAACTGTTTATGGTCTTTTTTTATTTGTAAATAAGTCCATCCCCCTAACCTTCTCCACATAAATTTTTCCTTTTTTGAAAATGCCCTCCTTATTTTACTTTATTTTAAAAAAGTCTTAATTTTATTTTGGAGCGTCTGAAAAAAAAAGTAAAAATAAACGGCCGTGCAGTGCATTTGACTTTCTGATATGCTAACTTATTGGCCCCCTTAGAAGAACAGCAGAAATAGACTTTGCCACATGCCCCCCCTCAGGCGCCAGGTATTGTCTGCTCGCTTGTCCCTTTTTTCACGGGGGTTTTATGTCCGATAGCAAGACAAAATATGTCACACCCATTCATTAAAGATATTAGACTGGGGAAAGTCAGGGTGTGAAATAAACGTGTCTGTAAACAATTACACACGGTGACATAGAGAAAAGCAACAGGATCCCTTGAGTAAAGTGGCAGAGGTGTGGGGGCTTGGGCTGACCAACCAGCAGTGCTGTTTACGAAAACGCTGTTCCGTATGGGGGAACGTATAAATTTTTGCCAATTATTATTCAAATATAATGTTAACATAACGGGTTTTCTATTACAGTATTCAATTTAAATTTTTTGAAAATAAACCTGGACTTTATCAAAATATAACAATATAATCAATTTAAAAGTGAATATAGAGCAGCAGGGGTGGCCAGTGGCAGTGCTGCAGCCTCACATTTAGGGGGGCCCGGTTCATTTTGGTCCCCCCCTTTTGGGGGGGTATGTTCTCCCGGTTTGCTGGGTTTCCTCCGGTGCCCCATTTTCCCCTCCCAAATAAAAAAAGCAGGTTAGGTGGTTTGAAAAAATTTGGGCCCCTACTGTGTGCTTGTGTGTGTGTTTTTCCGGGGTGGGGCGGGATTCCTGCCTTGAACCATGTGTTGACTAAGTTTTCCCAAGACCCCCGTGACCCTGTGTTCGGATTCAGGGGGTTGGAAAAAGGGATGGATGGATGGATGGATGGTTTAAAATTTCATGACAATACCACAACAGGGGAAATGCAAAGTGGTCCCAGTAAAGGGGGCCTTTCTAAAAAAAGTCCCCAAATTTAAGTATACCTGACATAGGAATTTGACCTTGAAGGGGGTTTCAAAAAGGTTCCGTTAAACATCAAAATAATATCCCACAGGCAGCCAGGTCACGCAGTCATCCCCATTTTCGCCCCATTTTGGTTTTCATTTTGGGGAAATGCGTTAACGCCACACACTCTGTACTGAGATGTCATAAAAACAATTCAATCAGCCCAAAACTCAAGACTCTTTGACTAATAATTTTCAAATCACAAAATTGCATAATATTAAGAAGATAAAAAGTCTCTACAGCGCCCAATAAACCCCCCTTTTAAAATGTTTTCATTTAAGATAAGGGCAAACTCAATGAAGGGAACCCGGGAGTAGGAGGAAAAATATGCAATGGGGAATTATAATTATAATAAAGGGATGAGTAAAATTACAACTTTCAAAAATGGCCCCGTAAATGTTAGAAACACTATATAATTTAAGAGGTTAGTGTTTTGTATTTCCAAATTGTTTTAAAAAAATTGGAAGCCATCCGTATACTAAACAGTAACAAAAAAATGATACTTCAATGAAGCTAATCTATAACAAAAGGTTCACACTGTCATGTTGGATGGTTAAGGGCGCGTTTTTAAAAAGAGGATTTCCCCCTTAAAAAGTGGGCAACATCAGAAATGAAAAACACATTTGCACACTGGACGTAGTTTTATGTTCGTTTATCGAAAAAAATTCAGTATGACTGTCAGAAAGCCCTTTTGTCAGGTTAAATTTTTGGGCCCTCCTTTGGGCAGAATCTTAGAAACACTTGTGAACTTTTTTTTCTTAATTTTCAGGTAAAGGTTCAGCCTGCATTTTCCTTTTTTTTTACTTGCTCCCGGGAGATTAGTTTGTCAATTTTTTTTTCCTTGAGGCAAATGCCCCTTCAAAAAGAAAGTCTTTATAGATAATTTGATATAAAGAGGTTTAAATGTTTTTTAAAACTTACACCGCAGAGTTTTTTTAAAAGGGTGTATTTGTATGTAACGGGACTTAGTGGTATTTAATTGTGTTTACAAACCACAGAAATGAATTAAAGTACTTTCTGAATTCAGATTACGTTTAGTTAACCCTTTACTTTATATTTGAAGGGGGTTTAAAAAAGAAAAGGGTTTACCCCTGTGGATTTAAATAGCGGACCCCCGTCCAACATCGATCGTGTCACGTCGTTTTTTATCTCACCCATTTTTACACCAGCCTGTCGCCAAGGGCAGCCCTCATTTATAATGACACCAGTGTCATTACTGTCCCCAACTACCAGATACAAAATTTAATACATTTCACCGGAAACTCGTAATATGAAATATATAATGTAAAATAAAAAAATATATTTTGACCAAAAGTATCGACAAATAAATTACTGAAAACCAAAAAAATATTAACCAGCAACTACCGGGTTGCTTTTCCCAGTCTGTCAGTGAACTAAACCCGGGTGTAAATAAAACAAATTTGAAAATACCTAGAGGTTAAATATAAAAAAGTTTGAGACTTGTAACAAAGTATGACGGCACTATATGGCTTTGAATGGGTGGGTTTAAAAGGGCCCCCTTTTGGCCCGCCGCCCTCAGTGCTTAAAAACCATGAGGTGCTAATTTCCACTCACTCCCCCCGGGCGTTCAAGTCCTTATCCATCGAGCATTTGAACTCTGCAGTGGAAATGCCCGGCAAATGAATGTTTGTAGGTCACTACTTTTTTAAATGATTGTTCTGAATAAAATTTGGGGTTAAACAACCTGTTATACCGCATCAAATGCTGATGGTGAATCTTAATACGCAAAAAGAGTTTTAGTAAGGGGTCCACCCTCCTCACCATAATGTCTCTTTTAAATACCAGCCCCCCTCATTTAATTGATTTGTAAAGATTTAGAAAAGTAAACACCTCTTGTTTCACATGAGTAAAAATCAAAATTTTGTGACATTTTCAATTGTTGCTTGGCTATTGATTGCAGGTTGATGAGTTTAAAAATATTAAATATTAAAGTAACTTTTTGAATTTGTTCTTTCATTGTTTTTTTTGGGGGGTACCGTAATTTTTGGTGACTGGGATTTTCCCCTGTAACAGTAAGATTTTAGAATGATAGAGACAGGAGAACCATCATTTTTATTTGAAATTTTTTGTTATTAACTGTGCTGTAAAGCGACTTTTACTGAATTGACCTTGAAGATGTGTTCACGGGATTTTTTACGCTAAAGGCAGATTTTTAAAGCACCCCCAGATATATGATTGATTGATAGATATTTTAAACCCCCAAGGGGGAAATTACATACTCCAGCAGGAGCAATGATAAAAACAATAAAATTAAAAGTGATAACAATGCGGTAAAACAGACAATAATTTTTAAAATTTTACATTTCCCCCCATGGTGGAATTGAAGAGTAAATAGTGCGGGTGAGGGATTTTAGTCGTCAGTGGAGCAGGAGGGGAAGCAGTCTGTCACTGAAGCTGCCCTCTGTCTGAGATGATGCTGTTCAGTGGATGGGGGATTCTTCATGATTGACGGACCGTTCAGCCCCTTCCCCCCCAGGGATGTCAAACTGCCCAGCCCATGCCCACAATGAGCTTGCCCCCCACCTTTTTTCGGCGGAGGTCCCCCCTTTTTTATGCTCCCTTTCCCAGCACAACCCCGGAAAGGGATCACCACAACCGCCTGAAAAACGCCTGAGCAACTTATTGCAGATGTTGAAGGACACCATCCATCTAAGGAAGTATATGGCTCTGTCCTCTTTGCACAGAAACGTATTGGTTGCCCAGCCAATTTATCACCATTTAAACTCCCGGGAAAAGCGCCCCTTTCTGAACACAGTCCCTCGTGATCGGGGGGGTCCGGTAGCCTGGGCCTCAAAATCCCCCAAAGCCCTTGGTTTTGCTGGTGTTCAGTTGTGGGGTTTAGTACACAAAAGTCCTTGATTAGGCCCTTCCTTCCCCTCCCCTCTGATGCAGCCCACGATAGATGTCGCCTGCAATTTTTTCCCGGGGCGGACTGAGTTGTATTGGAAGTCTGATGTATTTCTGAACAGGGGGGAGAAATTCGTCCTTGCGCCTCCCTGTTTTGGGTACTGTCAGACCTGAGACCCGGGAACACATTTGGCGTGTCTGTAAGATAGTCCAGATCCATCCCCCAGGTTAATCTACTCCCATCTGTCAGCTTGTCCCTGGGGAGCAGAGGGGGATAGTGTTGAAGGCCTAGAAAGTCCAGAAAATAATTTTAAGCACCACTGCCTCTGTCCAAGTGGGGGGGGGAATGGGGTGTAGCATGTAGATGATGGCACCCCTCTGCTCCCACCTTCTCCGATGCGAACGAGGGGGTCGGGGGGCATTTGGACCTGTGGCCTCAGGTGGTGAAGCAGAGCTCCCCCTTTTTTCACATGTACGCAGGGGAAGGCCAGAAGTCATTCAGCCAGAACCCGATACCTTTTGGGACGGGGGGTGGTAAGTTTTTTTTCCCAAACCGGGACCCCCACCTGTTCCAGGCTCAATTGAAGATGCGCTGGGGACCCCCACCCCCAACACACGGGCCCTTTTGCATTTGGGGCCTCCCATCGGGGACCCACTGTTTTGTGGCCAAATTTTCCCCCTCCTGCTTACCTGGGCTGCTGTAATTGTGGGGGGGGGGAAACCCTTCCCATGCTGGTATCAGTAGAAGGATGGGTGGAGGGTGCGTCTTGGGTGAGAGTTAGGGTTCAAACCTGTTAAAAAAGTTGTTCATCAGATTTGCTCTCCATGTTCTCTTGATGGTGGCCCCCCGTTTGGCGCAGCCAGTGATGATCTTCACCCCATCCCACACTTCATGCTGTTATTTTCCCTTTTCCCAGCTTTCTTTACTGCCCTTCACCCCCCTGAACGGGACTCAGTTCCCTTTTCAAAGCTTGACCTGCAAAACCTTCCTTTGAAAGCCCTTTTTTTTGGTTTCAAAAACCCCTTTGATGCACTTGTAATCCAGGGTTTTTGTTAGATACAGCGCGTTCTTACAAACTACAATGTCCGGAAGAAGTTGATGTGTCGGGTTTGTATCAAAACCTCCCAGTGTTCTCACTTTGACCCCTCAGAATACCCCAGTCCAACCAAAGAGCCCCAGGCCCCTGCCTTAGGACAATTAATAACCGAGTTGGGTGTCCCCATTTTTGGGTTTGGTGGGTAAACAAAACCCAGGTTTGACTTTTCAAAAGTGCGGGTCGGTGGTTCTGTTCCTTTTTTTTTGAAACAGTGGTTCATATCCTTTTCCTCGGTGTTAGAATCCACATACAGGAGAAGGCGGGTAATGTTTTGTCCAGTGTCACATGGTTAAATCCCCGAAATTAGCACAAACACCTTGGTTGTTTTTTAAATTTTAGCCATATCGAATGGATAATATCACCCACTATCTCCATGCCCGTAGGGGGGATGTAAACAAAACAACAATGATGTGTCCAAGCCCCCGGGGCTAATGGGGATGACTTACGCCAAAAGTTTGATGTCCCTGCAGCAAGGGGAATTTTTGCGTTACATGTTCAAGTTACCACCTTGTTTCCTAGAGTTGTTAATTCATGCTCTTTAGCTTTACCTCAAGTGAACCTTTAATGTCAACCATAAAACTCCCGGGTTTTTTTCCCCAACAAGGCATGTGATGTCCAGGCGCTGTTTCATTTGAATAAGCAATTTTTTTATTGATTTTTTAGTCACATTACACTTTACATACACATCAGTTTTCAGCAAAAGAGTTTATCAAATCCCAACATCGCTCCCCTTTGGCCCCGTGTGTTGTCTTGTGCCTTGACTGATCTGGTTTCTCCCGCCTTTTGATGTGCTGTGGGTGGACATCTTTGAAATGTTGTGTAGAACATTAGAACCCTGACAAAAAGGATTCACCCAAAAAACCCCCAGTCCTGTCCCTTATTTCTTCCAAAAATAACATCAAGTCAAGTTTTAAAGTCACCAACATCTTACTGTCTTTCACACTACTTGGTAGTTTTTTTTAAATGTCTATCGTTCTTTGTGTAAAAAAAAACTTCCTAATTTTTAAGAAATTAACCCTTAACAAGTTTCCATCTGTGTCCCTTGTTCTAGATGAACTCTTTTTAAAATAACAGTCTCGACCCCGGGACTAATTCCTTCAAAATTTTTAAACATTTCAATCATGTCCCCTTAATCTGCTTTGTTTAAACTCAAAGAAAAAAAAACCTGGTCTCCCACAGTACTTCAAATATTTATCAGTTAGAGCTTTTGAGTTGATATTAGTTTTTAGGGGTCCCAGAAATGGGTTAAAGGGAAAACAAAATTGTTAGATTTGGCAAAAAAAGCAACTAAACATCTTTTTTATTGAATTAAATTAAATTCAGTAAATCAGGTTAAAAACGATGCAAAAAAAATCGATAGATGAAATATGGGACACGACAGTAAGGAAGGATATGTACAGGAAAACAAGTAATTCATGGGAAAGAGGCAAAGATAAACCTTTGGATTGAGCATATTAGGTTAAATTATACAAATTCAAGACAAGGCAGCACCAGTCTGGGTTGTGATCACGAATCAGCTAGAGACGTGAGCGTGTTTTTTTTGGGCGGGATATAAATTCATCAAGTTCAACATTTTAAATCTCTAAGAATAAAAAATTAAAAATTCCCTTATTAAAGTAGGGGATGAGTGTAAATTTTTCTGATTCATATTAAGTTAATAAAAACTGTAAGGTTATTTGAGAGTGGATTTTGCTGAAAAAGTTTCACTTTAAAGAATTTAAAACGGAGGGCAAACCAAGATGGCTCGGGGTTTGGAGATAAGTTATGGATGTGTAAGCTCTTCGTTTAACTCAGAGTTACTGAAAATTTAAGTGAGGGGCACAGCAAACCCTCCAGCCCACAGCAACTTTACTATAATCCCCATGTTCCCGGGGTTTTTTTTCTATTCTCATCATGTGCCCATTCATTTCCCGTTTTGGTCCATTTTTTTCCCACATCATCCACTCCCCGTCCCACCTCCACTCTAATTTTATTTTTTCGGAATTCCTCATAAAGCTCATTTGACAAAGATTGGGGAGAAAGGGGGGCAGATTGATTTACAACCCAAATACCCAACTGACCAGCAGAAAGCGGGTAAATACTTTAAATTTCAAAAATAATAATTTCAGGAAACGGGGCCCCACAACAGCCACTGTTAAACATAATATAAAAAGCATTTATTTTTTCAATCGATTTTGGATTATATTAAGTAGGGCAAAGATTTACCTCTTCAGTGTCACTGGCGATCACAGCACTAGCTTTTGATCCAATCAGCAAGATCTCCCCCCAAAAAAAGAAAACTCAAGATCTAAATCAATTTAAAACCACCAGGCTCAATGTTTCCCTCTCCTCCCCTCAGTCAGTCCAAAAGTGGGGTTTTTCCCACGCACAGTAATCCCCCCACACACGAAATGCTGCCCCAGAAATACCAAAAAGTCTCCCTACTTGAAAGTCATTGGTCCACCGTAAAACCC
Organism: Polypterus senegalus; assembly: GCF_016835505.1. Classification (NCBI taxonomy): domain Eukaryota; kingdom Metazoa; phylum Chordata; class Cladistia; order Polypteriformes; family Polypteridae; genus Polypterus; species Polypterus senegalus. The sequence continues at coordinate 323,058,906 of NC_053155.1, read as the reverse complement.
CCTAATTTTGTGACCCCCCGCCTTCACTAACTGGCTCAAGGACATGGTTTTAAAAAGCCCCTTTCATTTCCCAAAAAATTTAAAAAAACATTTTCAAAAAACAAACAGATTGCAAACCCGGACGTAATAGATAAATTGACTGTGGAACTTTTTGAAAAATAGAAGTTCAAAAAATAAAAAAAGGTAGATAAAAAGTAAATAAACATACACACCCCTTTGCCCGAACACACCCCGAATAACTAGAAAGAAGAAAATAAAAGGAAAGAAATGTTCTGAATTGGGGGCCAGCAGCGTGAGAATTGAGCGAATGTTGGGAAAAGGGGCCCCATAGTTTTTTTGGGAACATTTTGCAGAATGATTTAAAAGAACCCCTTTTTCTGTGTGAAAGAGGGAGGGCTGCATTGTTCAAAATGACTCTCAGTTTTGTTTTAATCCTCCTCAGCTATAAACCCGGGGGTCCGGGGGCCCCATGACAAATCTTGCCCTATTAAATAGCCTGCATTCAGTTGGCCCCCTGGCGGATGGCACAGCTCAGCACCCCCAATTAAAAAATCCCCTGGTCATCAGAATGTGATAGAAGATGTGAATTTGTCACCCCCCCTTTGAAAATTAAAAAGGCCCTCTCCCCTTTTTTGGAGTTAAACTTTTTTTCCAACACAATCCATCCCTGTTATGACAGTGCTTTAAAGGAGCATAAGTCAGGTCAATTAGTTTTACTAATGGAAAGGGATGGTCACAGTTTAACAGAACAATGATTTGAAAACTTTAGTGACAAAAAGGGGGTTTTTTTAAATCGATAGCACAATAAAAAAGTTATGATTGATTCAGTGGGTAAAGAGGGTTCTGGTGACCTTTAATGAATTGAAAAGGTTTGTCAAACCTACGGGGAAATAAATTTCCAAACCATCAGTTACACCTGTCAGCCTGCAACAAACCCTTATTTAGCCTTTCCCTTTTTGGCTTTTCAGCAAAGTTGGTTCCTTTTCATCCCCTCCTCCAGACTTTTCTTTTTTTTAACACAATCCGTGCCCTACACAAACCTTCATCAATATCATTTACATGAATAGATTTGGTGAATCTTTTAAATGCAATTATTTATAATTTATAAACTATTATTAATTATTAAAATAAAAAAATTATTATTTTTATTAAAATTCCCCCAAAAAGTAACTTTTCCCGACTGCCTTTTTCCCATCTCTGAAACATTTGTTGTTTGTCCTGTTCTTCGCCCCAGTTCAAAAGTTTTATTAATGCCGGTCCCTCTATAGATTACTGAAATGCTTTTTATCGGCATACCAAAAATGACCCATGCTTAAACTTTTTAAAATTCTGTTTCCCAGGAAATAACCTTGCTAAATCCACTGAACATATTAATTTTTCTCACCTTCACCCCTGTTCCAAAAAATAAAAACAACCCCTGCTCTTAACGTTGAAACCCACAACCTCCGATCTCCTACAGATTGCCCCCCTCGCCACCCAGATCCTCATCTGCACTCAATTTTCTGCACCCCCGCCAGACTCAGTGCTATGGGAGCTCGGCGTCTCTAGTGCTTTTTCAACTCAAATTCTCCCCCTCTAATTGTCAGCTTGATTCAATAAAAATTTTTTAAAACTACCCTAAAAGATTTTTTCAAACGGGTACCAATTTGAGTTTTCCCCAATTTAATTATTTTTTGTTTGTTTCAATTTTTTTTTGTTAATCATTTCTTTTTTTAAATTTTTACTAATGTTGTTTAACTTTTTGAAAGGAACCTTGAGTGCAAATTTAAGGGCCTATTAAATAAAATTTATTTTATTAATATAAACGATAAGACAATTCTGGGACCCCAGCAGCACTGTTTTTAAATTTCAATGTGAATACCGGCCCCCAAATTTGTAAGATGGTTTTCTTGTTTTCAAGTCTTTGGACCTTCACCCCTCCCAAGTTCTGATAATCTAAAAAGAGCAATGAGTTACTTAAAATGTTAAAACTGTCTAACTTTACATAAACCATAACAAAGCCTGTTCAAAAATGATATTCAAGTGTCTTTTGACATAATGATGAAGTTTTAATAAAGGATTCTTGTTTTTTTCACAGAGAAAAAGAAAAGCTGTTGTTTGTGGAACATCTCAGTAGATGTTAGGGTTTGGGGACCAAATATCAGGGAAAAAAACTGTAAATTTTGGGGAGGACTGTGGTGGGAGTCCATCTACCAAACAGGAAAGTCTGAGCATCAAGGAGAGGACAGTGAACGGGAAGTGGGCTTTAAAAGAAGAACAAAAGAGAAATCTGTCGTATTGAGACACATAACCGAAAAAGGGGATGTAAAAGAAGAAAACCCTAAGAGGGGTGTCAAGATGGAGGGTGACCAGGTTAGACTCTTCTCAGAGCAAAATTTTCATTCCAAGCCTTCTATCAATGGAAGTCTGAATCATTGAGTCTGAACCCAAAAAGAGGGCTTGGAAACTACATCTGTTAGAGCTCAGAAAATAAGCGACCACCTTCAAAAAGTCGGGAAAAAAGTAAGTAAAAAAAAAATGTGAAGATTTAGGTTTGGGGTTTATGAGTTTAAAAAAGTTGGACTTGTATTTTTAGGAGAAACTTGAACAGACTGAAAATATTTTATTTTATTGTGTGTTTAAATATACGAGTTTGGGTTTTTATTTTTTGTTATTAATTTTGATCTGCTATTTTTCCTTTAAGTGATTTTTTGTAGAAGTCCCCCCCATTGATAAAGAGTGCTATACAAATGCCCAAAAAGACAAAAAAATTTTTCCTCTGGAATTTCCGGGGTATCCATTTTAAATTTCCTCTTAAAATGAGTCCAATTTTCAACTAAGCTCTGATTACAGCACCTCAGTTGTCCAAACAGAAATAACACAAACATTTGAGGGTTTTGCACCAAACACCGTTAAAAACTTCCGCCCACCCCTGCCCCTCCATTTTGACTGGTTGCCCCTTCTTTCGAATGACCCCCCAAACATTTGTAGTTACTGATCAGTAATGAATTTAATGAATTTTAACCCATTCCTTCATTTCCAACCTTTTCATTTCCCTTTTTCACCCCGGGACCCTTTTTTCTGATCAGTTGTCTTTAGGTCAGCCAAAGCACTCCCTTACGGGCCTTTCCCAGAACACCAATTGATGTTTAACCCTTTCTGTTCTGGATACGACACGGGACGACAAAATGGTTCCACCACCACCGTTTTTCAATACTATATACAAGTTTTTTTTCCCTTTTAAAACCCCAGTGCCTCCACACCTTTTCCCCAATGTCCGGCCCCTTTCCCGTCCCTTTTCTCCTTGCCTCAGTCCTCCCTCCAGCCCCATCCTCTTCCCCCACATCCACTCGGCGGGAGGGGGGGGCCCTTTTGGAACCCATAGGCTCCAGCTGGGGCCCCGGGGAAGCCATTGGGGCGCCCCTGTTTTTCCCCCCACCTTCCTGGTGGGCGGAAGTGCTGGGCTAAAATTCCTCAGGCCCCCGGGGCCCGGGCGGTGGCCGGCCCCCCTACAGGGTTTTTGCCTCTCCGGGGAATACAACCAGGCTACCCCAGTCTGGAGGAGGCCCCCTCCTCCCCCCCTCCTGGGCGCCCGGTTGGGCCCCAGCCCCCCCGGGGTACCACACGGGGTATTCAGGCACGGGCGCCCCGGCAGTGGCCACGGGGCCCACAGGGCTGGGCCGCCCTTTCCCCGGCCCCCAACAAATAACCCGGACGGGTGCCCCCTCGCAGTCTGGGGGGGCACAAGCCTCCTCCGGGCCAGGGGCCCCGGGCCGGGAAACCACTTTTTGATTTTTCCCTTTTTTGGGCTCATTGTCCCGGCATCCCAATTTTTTTTGCTTCATTTCCGATATTTTTCTGTCAGATTTCTTGATGATATTTTCAATTCAGTGACCCGTTGATTTGTCAGGGGTTCCAGGCCATGAAGAAACAACATGCCAAACCATGATGCTCCATTCACCGAGTCTTTAGTATCAAGTACTTTTTGTTACCCAAGCATGGTGTTGCTGTTTTTACCAAAGACTTCAACTTTTGGGTCATTCATTCATAGAACATTTCTGTTCTGGAACATTTGTGATCTTTTAAAAATTTTTAGATGTGCAGTGATGGTTTTGTAGATTGCGTTTATCTCCTTGGGGTTGCCCCCTTTTATAAACTACATTCTTATCTTTTTCCATAAGAACACAAAGGGCAGAGACTTTCCAAATCCTGGGGACCCTTTCGCCCTTTCTCTCCTGTCTGGGTCCCTATTCATCTCTGCTTTCATGCTGTGACTTTGTGGGTTTCCCTTTCCAGTATGAGTTTCCCCCAATTTGAGACAGTATGGCTCTCTTGCATTGATGGGCATCCCGGTCTTAAAATTATTTTTCACATTTGCCAGCTTTCACATTTTTCAGTTCTTCAAGGTTCTTTGGGCATCCTTACAGAATATTTGGGGGAAAAAGTCAAACCTTTGAATTTACAATTGAAATAGTGGATTGAGAAACAACTTGGGCTGAATGTTGACATCATTCTTAAATCAAAAGTGACAAAGTCTGTGTGTTCTGTGCTAGTTGGATCCTTTTGTGGAAAATGTGCATTAAATATGACTTTGCTCCTAATTGTTTTTTTTTACCTGACAGCTCCCCCTTTTTCTCCCATATGGCCCCGAACAGGATAGTTCCCTACCTGCAGCTGACCTTCTTTTCCCCTACTGATCTGGGGGCCCCAACCCTTTTTTTTTCCCCCCCCTTCCACAGACGGCCCCCCAAAAAAGGATCTCACACCAAATTCATCTTCCAAGCCTCCCACTCCGGTCTTTCCCTTTAAAGGCCAGCCATCTTTCCGTTACCCACTCTTCAAAAATGCTCAGCGGAAAAACACTACCTATGGCCCCCGAAAATGCGCCAAACACCCGCTAGGGCTCACTGTCCACCCGTGAGTGCCACTCCCTCTCTCTCTAAAAAACACACTGGGTTTTTTTCACTGCTTCCGCTTTTCCCCAACCCCCAACCTCCATTTTTTCTTTCTTTCTTTCTCTTCCCTCCTAGCCAGCCACATCGGGCCTTTTTTTATGAGGGCGGGGAGTGGGAATCAGCAGCCCCAAAAAAATTAGGGTGCGGATGGTTTCTGACCTTTGCACTTAGGGAGAAACGGCCCACCCAAACCCAGGAAATTTCGACACCACCCCAAGCCCCCCCGTAACCCGGGTGCAGGATTTTTATTTTAAAAAAGGCCCTTTATGTGAACTGCAATACCCCAGGAAGTACTGAGGGTTAAATTGTAAAAGAAGTGCTGGGTTGAATTTTTGAAATCAAACAAATCACCAGGACCAGATGTTTTTATCCTCAAACTAATTTTGTAAATATAAGTTTATATAACCTCTGATGGGTTTATAGTAGTCACTGCACAGTGGGACAATTTTTTTGAACTGAAAAAAGTAATCCCCTTAATATAGAAAGGGGGATTGGGAAAACTGAAGTATCAAAGGTCTTGAACCATCACGGAAAATAAATGAAAGGAATTATTAAGGAAAAGATTGGTGACACAGGGGAAGCAGGGTTTTCAAAAGTCAGCTTGGGTTTAAATAGGGGGTTGTTTTAACACTAAACTATGAGGAATAACCCAAAAGGGTATGATCAAAGTGGAAAGATGATATTATTTATCTGGGCTTTCGAAAGCCCCGAAAGGGGCCACAAACTAAAAAAAATGAAAGTTTAAGGGGGTGTGCAGAATTCAAAACGGGGAAAAGTTATGGGGAGGGAAACCCCATCAGAACTGGTGATTATAAGAGTAGGTCCTACAAGGGGATGTGAGGTAGTATATAAATATATTGTCAACCGTGTGATTGGGAGAAGCTGAATGATTGGGAGAACTGAATGGCCCAACTACAGTGGGGTGGCACCCTCCTGAGGTTTGTTTCCGCCTTGCACCCTGTGTTTGGGTGGGGTTTCCCCGAACCCCACCCTGTATTAGGAAAAGCGGTTTTATAATGGATGGTTGGATGAATGGCTAATGATGAAAACCACCCCGACCAGGGGCAGCAGGTGTGCTGACTGTTTTCTCAATGGCTCTGATGGAAAATCCCGGGTTTCTGGCACCATGATGACAAAACTTCCAGTTCCGGTCGTGATGTCATTTCCTTTCCTGCCTTTAAAGCTCCTTTAACTCCATAATATCCAAACTATTTTGGACTCAAGCCTTGAACATCTCTTTTTAATTTATTTCAATTTTCAGCCGGGAAAAAATAATGGGTGGCTCCCAAACCTTATGATGTCTGAATATCTTGTGAAGTGGCTTTTAATATCAGTCAAATTTTCCCCAAATCTATCTTGAAACTGGGGATATATTCTATATATTGGTAGAGGGGAACCTTTTTTCCCAGCCCTTTTAAAATATCCAAAATTCCCCGAGTTGTCATCCTTAAAAATTTAAAAAAAGAACCCTGTCCCTCTGACCACCTTGCAAAGCTTTGTTTGAATTGATTAAATCACGCTACTAGACCATCGGTTTTGACTTTTAAAACTTTTTTTAAATAACGGGATTTCCCCAAATGTTTTTTTGATTTAAACGCATTCTTGGGGCTTAAGGACTTTTTTTTGGGGTTCCCCCAAAAAAACCCCCCCCATTTCCTGGTGATAGCTTAAGATGTGGCGGCAGGGGAACAGCCCCTTTGGGCATATATAAATAATTTGGATTGGAATAAAACAATGGTTAAGTTTTTAGATGATGCCAAGGTGGTGGATATGGCAGATAATCGAGAATCTGTTGATTCATCCTGGGGGATTTGACAGTACAGGTTGGGGGGTTGAAAATAAATTAATTTAGAAAAAAAGTATTACATGGAACTAAAATGTATGGTTTGTATACACAATGGAAGGTCTTAAGAAAGGGTTTTTTTAGTTGTAGTGAAGTCATACCCCAAACTCTGGGGGTTCAGGAAACTTTAAAAAGGCTAAGAGAATGTCAGGTTTTTAGCCCTGATTTTGGAGACAAGCACAGGGGTTATGAGAGGTTTTTTCACCACAGGCCCATTTATTTGTGCTTTTGTCTCCGGACAAAAAAGACCTAGCAGAGGTAGACAAGTCCCGTGAAGGTGACTATAATTCTAGGGGTTGGGGAGAGATTGTGACAAAAGGGTTCTGCTCCACGCCCCATCTGTCTTGGGACTTTTGAACCCCAAAACCGGTAAGTGACCATGAGCTGGGGAGTGAGGCACAACAATGTAAAAGGGAATGGTGCAAAAATGCAAAGTGCTTTTTTAAACAACAATCAAAATCAAAACAGTTTCAAATAAATAAGTGGCGTTTCCAAAAATTTTAAATAAATAATCCAATAAAACGCTTGGGGAAATTTTGGGGTTAAAAAATAAATAAACCTTAAAAACGAGGTTAAACAATGCCTTTCATTGGGGCTCCACTCTCCCCGTCCCGGCTATGCCCCGGGGGGCCACCCCACTTTCAGCTGACCTTCTTTTTGCCTTTCCCGTTGGTCTGTTAACCCACTGATCCCCGGGTTTGGGGTTCACCTGGTACATGGGGGTTCAGGTGGGGACATCCCCGCCCACTCCCCTGCCCATTCCGCCCCATGTGCCCAGCCATCTCCTTCCGGGCACTCCCTCCTCAATAATGCCAGCTGGGGCGACCATACTGCCTGATTCTTTGGGGTGGCTAAAACCCCCGGCTCACTGCTCAGCAGGTGTTCTCTATATGAGCACCTTCCCTGTCATGCACCGGCAATCAGTTTGTCCTTTCCCTTTTGCCCTCTGTCAGCCCCCACCCAATATTAGTGGATTAGGGGGGGTTGTACACCCCGGTGTCTGAAAGGCACTTACAAATTTTTTTTTCCAGAAGGATGTTTAATTTGGTGCTGGCCCCAAAAAATGTGACCCATGGGCTGGGATTGAGTGTAGCATTTTGGGTTAACTTGCCCTGAAACATTTTTTCAGTTTTAAACAAGACGATGTCTCATATATAATTTTGAGTTGACTAATTGTATGTTTTTAATATGGGCTCGGTGGATTTTTGCATTGCTACCTTCCATCCCCTTTAGTTGAGTAAGAAACTTTTTCCATTTCCTTGGATCTTTGAAAGGGAGGGGCTGTAAAAACCCCATATATTGCAGAAAACGTCTGATCCTGAAAATTTAACCAATATTTTTCCCAAGCGGGGGGGGAGATGAGGAAAATTGCAGGTGCTGTTTAACAAAGTTTCTAATTTGAAGATAGGAAAGAAATGTTGCTGGAAATTACATTTGGAAATTTAAAATTATAGGATCAAAGATGTTGGAAAATAAAGATCTAAGGACTTAATCCCAAATGTTTTCCAGATATTAAAACTGAGTTTGTGAGGGGAATAAAGTGGTTCTCATGCAGAGGTGCACAGATAAAAAATTCTCCATCTTAAAATGCTTCCTACATTGGTTCCAAATTTTAAGTGGGGAGCATAACTTGCATTTTTTAGGACAAAAAGGGGGAAAAAAAAAAGTCATGGGGTTTTATTTTTTTGGGCCCTGTGTATTTCACCTTTTGGGTTTATGTTCAGGTTTTAATACTTTTTGTTTGCGATAGTAAAACTAAAGTTAGTAGATCCATGCCACCTTTTTGCCTTAGGCTTTTTGGGGCCTTTTTGATGCTGGATGTTTTTAGTTCCAAATAAATGAGGGTTTTGGTTGAATCTGAGTTAAAATGACTTTTGATGTTTTTTGAATATTTTGATATAAAAATAGAAGTTGGAAGGATATTCATCAACAACATTAATTCTTCCAGCTAAAGTGAGAGGAAGAGTTTACCATCTATGCAAGTCTTGTTTTAAATTTTTTTAATACAAATGGCAAAATTTTGTTGATAAAGAGTTTATGTTTTTGTGATATTTACCCCAGGTATTTAAACTGATCTGCAATGATAAAAAAGGTGTCCAATCTAATTTTAAAGCTTGAGAATTCACTGAAAATAAATTTTTTTTAAATTTAACGAGACCCGAGATCTTATGATATTCTGTAAGTGCTTTTAAAACTGCAGGCAAGTATTTTGGGTCTGATATATACAGTACCAATCATTGAATAGAAAATTTTTTTTTCCCGTCCTTTCTGATAATTCCCTTTTTCTGGGAACATTTCGACAGTGAATGCCAGTGGGTCAATGGCAATTGCGAAAAATGGTGACAAGTGGACCTTATCTGTACCACTTTCTGTCTAAAATAGTCTGAACAAATGTTGTTAATACAAACTGAAGCTTCTGGATTGTTATCAAGTAGTTTTTATCCTGCAAATGTTGGGGCCAAACCCCAAAAATCTGTAATGTAGTGAAAAATAGTTCCATTCAATCATTAAATCTTTTTTTGCATCCAACGATAATATCATCTCTGGGGGGTTTGACTTTGCTGGTGAAATATTACATTAAGCAGAAGCGAAGATGGGGAACTAAATGCCCCCCTTTTTAAAAAATTCAGTTTGTTCGTGATATTTTTCAAGGCACACTTTCTCCTTTTTTTCATAATTTTTTAGGTATCTTAAAACATTATTCAAAAGTGAAATTGGCCTGTACGATGCAACTGAAAAGTCCCTTTTCTTTCTTAGGTAAGACAGTGATTAATGCTTGGGGAAATGTTTGAGGTAAAATTTGATTTCCTAGCTTCAGTAAATGTTGCTATTAAGGGAGTTGTAGTGGAGAATTTTTATAAAATTTCAGGGCAGCCATCAGGGCCTCTCTTTTCCGCTCTGATGTGACTTTATAGCATCTAGTATTTCTGGTAGGGCCCGAGGTTTATCCAATTCCCCTGAACTGAGAGTATCTATTTGTGGTATCTGTAATGTATCCCGAAATGCATTTGATTGTGTGTTGTCTTTTTAAGATATTTTCAAACAGTATTATTTTTTGCATCTTTTCCCATCTGGACACTTCGTCTGGGATGTCCTCACAACATTTTTCCATGTCATGAAATCGGGAACCAGTCAACCAACACAAGCCATTTTACAATAAACACAAAACTGGGTATTTTTTTAAATTTAAGACTGATTAATTTGGTAACACTACTGTTTAATTATTGTATTTTTCTTTAAACACTCTTCATTGAGTGTGGTTGACGTTTTATGTTTGCAGCCATAAAGAGATAATAATTACATCATGAACACACACATTGGATCAAATTGACAGCAAAACCGGGAAATTTAGCTTACCAACATAAATAAGTCCTGACAGTAGATACCCTTTTAAAATTGTAATGGTGGTATAAATGTCCAGTGTCACAAAGGTTGCCGTCCCGGTCACCTGTCACCCCCTATAGAGTTTAAACACTAACACTGCACCTTTTCCCGGTTTTCTTATCTTCTGTTTTTTCTCCGATGTCACTGCAGCTTCTGAGGCCCATGCATTGAGGCATCACTACCCTTTCCTTTTTGCTTTTGGGGAATGAAAGAAGACATTTTTTTTTTGTTTGATGTCAATGGTTTTAGTTGGTGGGTAAATGTCATACACATTCTTTTTTGAAGGGGCACTTTTCATTTGATATGGATTCTGTTTTAGTAGTAACCTTCACAATGGGTGAGACAATGAAACATTCTTCTTTTCATTTGCCCTTTTAAACCACCATTTAAAATTACAAATTAAATAATTCAGATGTAATTAAAACAAATTACTGATTTTCATTTAAGGGGATTTGAAAATTTCAGTCACACCTTGTTGAAATGACAGCACTTTTCTGAATGCCTTCCATTTCAGGGCACCGTAATGTTTGGGACAATTGTGAGGTGTTTGGATTCCTCGGTGTGTTTCATTGCTTTAGTCTTGCAGGCCTCACCTCAGCTTTAAACTTACCTGCAGACTACCTTTTGGGCTCTATAGTTTTCGTTAACACGAGGGCAAGAGCTGGCCAATGAAAGTCAAAAAAGCTGGAAAATAATAATAAATCATTGAGACATTGGAAAACCTTTAAAATTCCCAATTCAACGTCTGGGATATCGAACAAAAGAGAACACACTGGTGAGCTAGTAATCACAAAGGGGCTTGTAGGCCCAAATAAGACCCCCACCTTTAAGACCAAAGACATGGCTGCAGATTTCATTTTTATCACAACTTGCACAGCCTGATGGTAATGATATTGATGTATCTCTTGTCCCCCATGCCCTGGGGGGGCAGCTAAAAGGGTTGATAAGGGAGTTCCGGGGGATACCGGGGTGTGGGAGAGTGCACTGACCTTTCCTTTTTTAGACCATTCCAAAAATTCCACCTCTCTTGACGCACCCGGGGCCGAGCCATGGATGGAGACCTTTCCGGGCCCGCCCCTGTGATGTCCCCCCAGGCTCAAACCAATGGCTGAAGACCGAGCCTGCCCTATGATCTACTTCCCTGTTTTCCCCTTTAAAAGTCTGTACCTTTTTTGTATTCCCCAAGTTCGTCTTGACTCGGTTGTGTCATCAGTGCAGTATTCATTTAAAAAGACTTTGCCGCCAGGAAAACAATTTTAAGGGGGGCTGCCCCCAAACCTTCTATGACTCTGTGTCGAAGGGTTTAACCCTCTACATCTTTAAATATACCATCCAATACAGATGGAAGGGGTAAGGGTGACTAAGAGATTCCTCTCCAGTCAGGCAGTTCACACTGAAAAGCCGCCATGCAAAACCCACAGCTGTTAAGACCAAGAGAAAAAGGGGTTTGTGATTTCTGTAGGGGGCTCAAAAGGCTGCAGTTCAGCATATTCAAAGGATGAAATAGGGGTTTTGCTTTTAATTCAGTCATAATTTTTAGCCAAAATGTCCCGGGATACATCAAAATCACCCCTTTATTCAAACATCAGAATGTGAAATGTGAATGAAAAGAGATTTTCATTCAGTTCTTCGTTTTTTCCACCCGGAGTTGCTAAATTGCCACCACAAAAAATAAAGTCTGCATGGGACTTTCAGATGCCCCAAAAATTGAGGTAACTTTGAGTCAATTTAAAAAGGCAAGTTCTAGTTTTATAAATCCTAACTTTTTTCTAAGCGTTTGTAGGGGGGAGCATAAAGGGAAATTTTATAATGGGCTTTACTGAGCAGTTGTAATAAAAGGGAAAAAAATTAAAAAAAGGGGTTTTTAAGTTCAAAAAAGTTTTTTAATTGCTTTTTTTCAAAAGGGTTTTTCCTAATTTCAGCACGTAAATTTAGTTAATGTTCAAAAAGTGAATTAAAATAACACTTTTTTTTTTTTTTTTTTTTTTAATTTTTACAGGAAAGAAAGATCACTGCTTTTGGAATGTGGCAGAGAATTCCTAAAAAAAGTGTTTTAGCACATGAGAGATCACAGGAAAGAAGACCTATTGTTTTAATGAAAGGGTAAACAGTTTTCAGACATGCAATCTTCGAACACACTAGAGTTCACCAAAGCCAAATTTTGAGGAATTTGGGAAAAGTTTTGGAAAGGGAGTCAAGAAACACACAAGAGTTCACACGGGGGGAAGGTGTATTGCTGTAATGAATGTGGCAAACAGTTTTCACATATGAACAGTCTGAAGGACCAACAGAGTTCACACCGAGAGAAGCCAATTGTGTAATGAATGTGGCAAACAGTTTTCACAAAGAGCACTCTGAAAACCACACCCCCGGGTTTACAACCGGAAAGCCATATTGCTGTAAAGAATGTGGTAAAAATTTTACGAAAAGCTATCTGAAGGGCCCTCTAGAGTTCACACCGGGGAGAAGCCATATTGTTTTAATGAATGGGAAAAAAGTTTTAAAAAGAGCAAACTGAAGGGCCACACTAAGTTCACACCGGGGAGAAGCATATTGCTGTAATGAATGTGGTAAAAAAGTTTTCACATATGAGCAATCGAAGGACCCACTAGAATTACACGAGAGAAGCCATATTGCTGTAATGAATGTGGGAAAAGCACAAAAACACCCTTCAGAGAACACAAAGTTCACACTGGGGAGGAATTGTTGTAATGAATGTGGTCGGGTTTTTTAAAAAAACGCTTCAGAGACACATGGGGGTTCACACTGGGGGAGAAGAAAATTGTTGTAATGAATTTGGGGGCGGTTTACAAAAAGGGCCCTCTTGAGGTACCAAAGAGTTCACACTGGGGGAAGCCATTTGCTGTAATGAATGTGGTAAAAAGTTTTTAGACATCGCAATCTTTAGAGACACAAGAGTTCACACCGGAGAGAAACCATATTGCTGTAATCAATGGTAAAAGTTTTTAAAAGGATCATTCTTCGAGACACACAAAAATTCACAACAGAATAAAACAGTAGCAGTTCAAAAATCAGTCCAGAAAACAAGAACCTTTTGGACCCAAGAATGAGGTTCAACTGTCCCGAAAAGTAAGCAACTAAACTATTGTTGAAATGAATCTCAAAAGAAAACTATTGCTGTTTTGGGCGGGCAAAAAAATCTTCATGCAGTACACTTGAGCCCCAGAATTCCCACGGGGGAAAAACTGAACTGTCCTACTAAAAAGTGAGGTTCACCCCGCCTGCCGTGCCATTAATGACACAAATCCATCCACTTAGTGTTGTTAAAAAAAAAATCAACGGAGGAGACATAGAAGTTTTCATCCTTTTTTCCTTTTCCCCAAACAAAGAAAAAACAGGGCTCTCAAAAAGCCCCACAGCCCCCACCATGTCCCAATTTTTTTTTATAACAAAATATACATAGAACTATTTACAATATATTATAAAATTTCATCAGAAAAAATAAAAAAAAACCCTTTTCAATAATAAATCAAAATCAAATTAGAAAAGACTTTTAGAGAAAGACTTACCTGTACAGCATCCACCATCCCCCAAGGGGCCTGCCGCCCGTGGGGAGTCACATTAATTACTGATCTAAAAAATGACACTAAGTTTAACAAACAATTGCTTTTTTTAAAATTCATAACTGAAAGATACAAAAAAAAAATTTAAAAAAACAGAATTCACTTTGCACACATATTCAGTACTGGGTTAACAATTTCAAATCGAAACTTCTTTCAAAATTAAATGGGTTTCCATCCGAGGGGGACTTGTGGGGGAAGATCTACACCGGGGTTTAACGCTTTTTCTGGCATACCACCCAAAAATATAATTGTTATAAAAAACCTGCATTTTATTTTGGTTTAAATTGTTAATTACTGAATTGTTATGTTAAATTAAAAGGGGGCATTTCTTTTTTTACCGAAAATTCTTTCAGAATCTTTTTTAATACTAGAGTTAACCTGTCAAAACATGTTTTAGAATGAATTTTAAAAAAAGATATTTAGGATGATAGGCACTGGAGTGTGTCATCATAGGAGGTCCTTAGCGTCGGGTAATACTGGGAAAAACAAAAGAAATGGCAGAAATTGTGTTCAAATGTTGTATGTCTCTCAGGAGAAGATATTATTATTATTATTATTATTATTATTATTATTATTATTATTATTAAAAAGTTTAGTAAAGTCACGCCTTTGACCAGAAGGGGGTTTTCCCGTTTCCCCAAAACTTTCCATTCACTATCTTGGTTTACCTACAGTGTCTTACTTTATTTTTTTTTATTTGTCTTGAATTAATTTCATACCTGTTTTCATCTCCTGTCATCTGGCGGGACTCCCGCCCTCTTGTTGGGAAACCCCCGAGTTAAAATTTTGAAGTCTGGAAACCCCTCTTTTTCAAGGTCTTTAAAAGCTGTTTTACCAACCCGAGCAAAATTGACAAGGAGTGTGTGCCATCGAGAAGAGAACATCGAGCTGACATCTCCCCTTCAGCCAAACCCCCCTCACACACCCGACAACCCATCTGTGGGCCCCCTTTCAGACAACGGCCATGCACTAAGCAAGTGCTGCCCAGGCTGCTGAGGACGAGGATTCCATCCACCGTTGGACTGGAATGGAGGTGTCCTTCCAGAGGTAACGGGTTGTCCATCAAGGGCCCGCAAAACCAAAGCAAACTGAGAAATGCAGTGAAGTAAACATCAGTTAAATCACATCATAGCAGCAACCCAAAGGGGCAGATTTTTCCGCCCTTTTTTTTTTTCCCCCTCAACAAGTGAAAAAAAAAATGTGCTGAACTGGAGGAGATTAGGATTCTGTAAATGAACAATTAAAATTTTTTTTAAAAGCGTTTCCCAGCACTTAATTTAAAAATTTTTTTTTGTTTTGGATATCATCACTTAAACAAATTTATGAAATAAACTGAACTCTGCTTAAGTAACTGGTTTTAAAAAAATACAAATTAATACAGTAAACCTCGCTATAGGCCGATTTGCGTTCACTTTCGGATTTTAAATGTAAGCACATCTAAATATATATCAGGTTTCAGGACAATGGGTCTTTTAATTTAGGTTACATGCTTTCAGTTTGATTGCCCAGGGGGTTTCATAAAAAGGCTATTCGGTTGGCTTTTACCCCAAACAGAGCATGTATTACAAACTAAAACCCCAATGCTATAAGATATACTTCGCGGGTGCGTTTTCTTCTCTTTCTTTTCTCACCCCTCTGCCTGGCGGGGGGGTGTGAAGGGGCTGTTTACGAGGACAAGGCGCCCTTTTACAAAATGCCGCTTTTCGGGTGTTTTTAACAAAAGATGTATTGATTTTTGATTGTTTGTTTTTTCTTTGGAAACGAGCCTCTCTGACATTATCTGCTCTTCACGGTGCCCTTTTAAGAAAAATATTTTTTTTTTAATTTAAAAGAACTGTCATCCTGTCTTGTAATGGAGAAGTTTTAAAAGTTGACTAAAGGTGTTATTTCAGTTGAGGGGTCTAATAATTTAACAGGGGGGAGTTTATAAGGGGTTAAAAAATATAAAAAAAACCATACAAACCTATGGTTTCTCCCGATTTTTTATCGGGGGCTGGAAAAAACCCCCAGAAGAGGGGGTTTCTGTAATGTTTTATTTTTTTATCTTCATATCATTTTAAAGACAGAATTATTGACATAACCAATCAAAGTTCCAACTTTGCATTGTTGTGTGTGGCTCAAAAGTATTAATTAATTAATCCGATTCTTTGAGCTCTTTCACCAATTAGTGTTGTACTGTTTGTCATTTGTTTCTGTTATACAAAAACTGTTCAATAAAGAAACCAAAATAATTTAATATACATAGGCACCGATTATTAAAACTCTCTTTGTATTAGAAAGTAATCCCTGAGTTATTTCTGCTTTTAAAGAAAAAAAATAATTTGTTTAGTAAATATGACAAATTGCATTTAATACATAGTGACTTTCCATTACAAAGTTGAACTGAGAGATTAATTGTAATTGAATTTTTAATCAGGTGTCCTCATGCAAACAATATAATTTAGAACTATTTCATAAAATGATAAAATCATAACACTGTGTTTATTTCTTGCTCTTGTGAAGTCTCTGGCTATGGTTGTTAGGGTTACAATCGAAGCCCCTCATGGGTCCCTGCTGCAAGTTCAGCCTCAGCATATTTGGGGGAGTATGAACATCACCTGTTCGTTTGTAGCTGGGCTGTTCTCTGCTGTGTTTCATGAAGCACTCATAAATGATTAAAAAATTAAAACATTTGATTTAAACAAAACTCAGAAGCTGCAGCAGCAGGAAAGATTTGGCTTTGAAGCTTGTGGGTAATCAATTCAAAATCAATGATTATCACCATAGACATATATAGATAGACGCCACATTCACTGTGCGTTTCCCAGTCGACACGATACGCCGTCAGTGTCCGCCATATTGCAAGTGTCAAAAGTGACTTTAAACTAATATGTGCAGATGTGAAACCGGTTTTCTGATGAAACACAACGTTTAAAACAATATCGCTTGAGATGCAACAGGATTTTGAGTGTTCTATTAACTGATATTGGGCAAAAATTTAAATAATAATACTATTATTATATAATTCCTCCCATATAAGTAACATTTCTGGACTGCTGTCTTCCATCTCTTAGACATTTCTAGACTTTGTCCTGTTCTTATGCAGCTCACAGTACTGAATTATTGGTTACACGCCCCAGTCACCCCACTTATAGATTAGTCACGGTAATGCTGTCTCTATCCGCATCCTGTACAAAAACGTATCCATCAGGCTACACAACTTCTTCAAAATTCTGTCAGTTGTGATAATAACTCTGCTGTTCTTAAAACCACCGAACATATCACACCTCTTCTCTCACAACCACTGGCCCCTGTTAATCGCGTAAACACAATACTAACACCGCTTCAACATTCTTCTTTCTGCCTCCACAACCTCACTGATCCTCCAGACTGGCACTCCTCGCCTCACTCCAGATCCTCATCTGCAGCTCGACTCTCTGCACCGCACATCAGACCTCAGTGCCATGGAGCCTGAGCGTCTCTCAGGTGCCCCTCATCTGGAATTCTGTTCCATCTCATATTCGTCAGCTCAATTCAATAACACATTTTAAATGGTCCTCAACTTATCTTTCAAATCCTATGTCAAAATTTCTTAAATTTTGTAATTGTTAATGCTAGTTATTCTTTTTGTTTGTTTGGTTAACTATTGCTTTTTGATTTATCATCATTCTCTGTTTTAATTCTTACTTATGTTGTTTAATTTTGTCAAGGTGACCTTGAGTGCTAAGAAAGGCGCTCTTATTAAATAAATGTATATTATTATTATTATTATTATTAATATTATTATTATTATTATTATTATTATTATTGAGATGTAAACCATTCAATGCCCGAAAGTCAAATAGTAAGGATGTAACTGGTGTCTTATTCCTTTAACAGTGAAATGATAAACTCAATGACAATAATAAACAATTTTATTGTATACAAATTGGCTTAATAATTTCTGAAAACATTTCATCATTTCTCTCAACTCCTTTCTCTCAAACACACACAAAATGTGGTTATTTAAACATATACAGGATAGGATCTAAAATCCTTAACAGAACTGTCCCACATAGCTTTTTCCATGTGTTGTCAGCCTGTAATTTGAAAGTATTCGTCTGTCATCAGTGGTGCAGCCTTATTTGTGGAAGGCGATAATTACCAAATATGAGCATAAAAATGATGGTTGTCAAATTCAAACTGTGTTTCTGATGTGCTCCTTGGAGAATAAACATTATCTGAAACCATCTCAGCCAAACAAACTGATTGATCAAAGATACACCGACAGCTTGTCCTAATGTTGACTGTCAAACATACACTGGCTACTTTGACCACCTTCACTGTACCCTCAGAAGGAATCATCAAACCTCCTTTGTTTTAATATGAGCGAGTGGTGTTTTGATCATAAGGATGCCTGCAGCACCATTAAACCAGCACGGCGCAAGATCACATGACGGCCAAAATCTCGCTCGGTGGCTACCTGACCTCCCACTGTTTTGAGTGGATTTTGGGAAACCTTCAAAGTTTGAGAAATGTTAACACAACAACAATCTACATAGTTAAAGGATTAAATACATTTATCCAAAGATTGTTTGATGTCACTTGAACACACATAAATGCATAGTTTTACACCTTAGCTCAAGTATAGCTTGTGTTAAGATTATGAAATGGGATTTAATGGCCAAATATAACCAAAACAATTGTTCAGCCTTATCTTATGAAAATGTACCCAGTCCCTGTGATCTTGTTTGAGCGCATAGTGGTCGTACATCCCAATCAGCACATGCGAGAGACCCTTATCCATTACTCACTCCACAGCAGTGCTGTATCGCAATATGGTGGTGTGACATTGACATGCAATGCTGGCTGGGTGGCATCTACTAATTCTATGTCTGTCTACGCTGACTCGTGGTAAGGACACACACTGCATGCGCTAAATAAAAAAAAAATACAAAACAAAAAGAATTTCTGCACAGCTCAATAGGAACTGTGCATGCAAAAGCATGTAACTTGACATTATGGTTTATTTATTTTAGTTCTGGGGCTATCTGCCGTGATTCATAATGTAGGGTTATTCATCCTTTTGCAAATAAACGAATCAGCCTTTAGTATGTAACGCTGATGTCCAAGGTTCCTCGATCACCAGAAGATGAATCTGTGCACACCTGATGCAAGCTCCCACTGGCGAAACACATGCTGTGTACTTTATTATTTTGCAGTGTACTATATACACTTTCGTATGTGGTTATAATAACCATCTGGGAAAGAAAGTGCCACTGGCAGAGTGTTAATTATAAAATAGTTAAAAGAAAGGGGAGTCGGCAGAAACAACTGCCACTTGGACAAAGAGCCTCTAAAAGCAAGGGTGCTTGTATGTGGGTTGGCTGTTGTGGTGTGTTTCGGCTGGTTTTTCTGTTTTCGGTTCCGGACTACATTGTTATTGCTCGCTTGTTAAAAAGTAGAAGGAGAAAGCGAAAACAAAATTGCCCAGCCACTTGCTCCAAAGACGACGCCCGCCCGCCTGTGGAAGCGGGATATTGCCACCGGTCCTTCCGAAGGGACGAGCAATCCCATTGCCTGTTGCAAGAAACAGAGATTTGAAAATGGCAGACAGAATTTCACCTTGGTGTGTTACGGCAGTGGTATGAACCTGGTGTCAAAACATGAAGAAATCGAGGGCGCCGAGGAAAGGCATGTGATTTACCACAGTTGAAACCGTATCGCCACGACGAAAACGCGGGCAGCCGGAGCTTCGGAACCGGCCTCAGTTGCTGCAGTGAGGCTGCACAAGGGAGTCAAGGAAAGCAGCAGTTGGTGGCTGCTGCTGGAAGGGAGGCTTGAAAATCCTGGAGGATGTTCCAAGGGAGATTTAACAGACTTAGGCTGCTTAAAGGCCATTGAGTTTGGGAGGCAGACAGAAACCATATTAGACTGCAAAGCAACTGGTACCCAATCTAACTCGAGGTTTGGAGAACGCGCCTAGGAACATGCCTGTCAAGGAAGTGCAGGGACTGGTGGGGCTGAGCCTATGCATTTCCACAGGGTCCCAGGGACGAATTCAAGCACGTGACGCAGACTGGGTGGGACTTGAACCCAGCCGCCAGCCTGTACTCACGCTCAATCTGTTCGACCAGCAAATTCCAGAAGGAGCTGTGGTGAGGCTTGAATTGGTATGTGATGGGAAACCGACTTGTACAGAGGTCGTGGGAGAGGAAAGGATGTGCTGGCCAGCTGTCAAAGGCTACTCATGTGTGTTGTGCTGGAGAGGAACCCTCAGTAGAACCGGTGGACCAAACCTTATGAGAACATCAGCTACGGCCGCTACACACCCAGCTTGTTGGCACTGTATGTAACCCGGCATCTTCGTCATTTTGTCCTTCCTTCCGTCCAGCAAACTATTCTGGGCTCCAGAGAATGTCGGGAAACGCCAGGGTTCGGAGTAAGCGGACAGCCTCGACGCCTTGTAGTCCCGGCTGCAACCAAACAAATGCGTGCGGCTGACTACCGGTGACGCCTGTGGAGTGTGCTGGATCAGTGTGGAGATTATTGTCATTTGCCTATTCGAATTTGGGACACTGTAGATGAAGGTTTTGATAGATACCGGGGCCACGCTCACTGTAAAGGATGTGATCTGCTACCTAAAATCATTGTTCCTCATGTTTTTCATTCCCTGGCTAATTTGCTGTACGGGTTACCGGGAGCATGCTGTGATGAGGGTCAGACCACCGCCTTCTAAGAATAGGAGGACATGTTTCGGCTACTTCCTGTTTGGGTAGCAAAAAAATTAAAAGACGCCAGTATCTTGTAGACTCTTGATCAAAACTCAGGCACAGATTGACTTTGGCCACGGGATAATACCTGGCAGTGCACCTGTAAATTGATGTGGCTGTCGTTTCAGTCGGACCACCTCCTGACTCGTTAATCAACTGGGAGCTTCCCCACCCCTGTGAACAATAACGGCAATGAAACTGATATCCTTGAAGACCTTGGGAAAGAAGTTGCCAGATTAAAGGAACTCAGCGATAAATAAATTTAAGGATGTATTGAGGAATTTGGAGACTGTCATTACCTCTTCTATAATATCAGGCGAACTCCACTCGTTCACCATCACATCGACATGGAGACGCGCACCTCGACCAAACAACATCCGCTGCTCATTCCCCTGGCACGACAGATCGAGGCAGATTCTGCCGGTACTTGAGATGCTGAATTCTGCGTCATTGAAACCATCAGATTCTCCTTGGTGCTCCCTGTTGTTTTAGTTAAAGAAATCAGAGAATTGCTGCTTGTGCTTCCATCACCGCTGAATGCAGTTACGCGAAAGATTCAGATCCGCCTTCTAAAATCGATCAGGCCCTGATCTGGTGCGTCTGGATCGTGCCGTGGTTCTCCATGCTACTCTGGAAGAAGTAATATTGGCAGCAGTTACTCCCAGCCAAGGAAAACCGCAATTTTTCAACCGCGGGTGGGTTTTGGCAGTTTTATGCTCCTTCGGATTGTGCACGCGCCAGCAACTTTTGAACGGCTAATGGACTGCGGTCCTCGGCATCCCTGCTCCAGATGCCTGGTACGGATTTGATGTGTGATGGCACACATGGATCCATGTTTGAAACTGCTTTGCACCTTTAGAACCATGATTAGCGAAATTATGAGAAGCAGGACTGGGTTACACCCCTTGATAAGCCACTGCTGCCCGAGAAGTCACCTACTTGGGACACTGCAAGTGAAGGGGTGCCACAGAAGACAGCAAGACTCGAGCGATCCGTGACTGGCTAACCCAGTTAATGTAGGCAAAATCCCGGGGTTCCTCGGATTGGCATCCTACTACCTGCTTTTTGTTCCTGGGTTCACACGGTGGCTGCTCCCTCACTGCCACAAGAAGGGGGCTGGGGTCACTGGGGAGCAGAGGAATGTATCCGCTTTCCAAGCTCTGAAAGATACTCATGCCAGGCTCCTGATCTTAGTCTCACCCGAGCCTGCCCCTGCCTTTTTTGTTTGGGACAGCTGCAAATGAAGTCTAGTGTCAGCCTTGTCACAACCATACCCCAGGGTTCAGCAGCTTATTTCAGCCGGAGCCCCAAGGCAGAGGTCATCAAAGAACTATTTCGTCACGGAGAGAGCTCCTACAGTAAAGTGGAAGCAACCACATTTTCGACACTATTTCACAAGGACTGCATTTACACTGCGCAGCATCATGCATCCTTACAATGCATAATGTCTTTTAGGAGCCAGAGGCAAGTGGGTGCAGGTGGCTGGAATGGCTACAGTCGTTCAGTTTGAACCAACATCGCCTGGGGCACATCAGCCACCCGCAGATGCGCCAGCCCGCAGGCCATGTGCTCAGATGTCCAGACTACTGCTGTCACAGGCACCGAGAGCGAACAGGGGAGGTGAGACCACAGTTGCTCAGTGTTAGTGCTGTCTAAGAGACAATGCGATTAGGGGTTTTAAGCAGAACCAGGATCCAGAGATAAAGAAAGTTAGAGCTCATGACAGACAATCACCGACCTAGTTGGGAAGGTGGTTCCCAGAGATATGACTGTTAAGGGTTCTGGGCTCAGTGGGACAATTTGACCATTCAGGATGGGGTGCTGATGAGAAGATGGCGAGCCCCTGCCACTGGAGAGAGATCACTGGCAGGGTGATAGTGCCAAAGGGATACAGGATGATGGTTCTGGTCGGGTGCATGGGGTGTGGGGTCCACACTTTGAAGTTAGTAAGACGCTGGAAGTTTTGCCTGACAGATGTTTTCATTGGGGCGGTGCTGGATGAGATGGAACATCGTCACAGCCCATGGATGTGTGCACCGCCGCCAAAAGGGCCCCCATCAACTCAGTTGCCCCTTCAACATTACCGGGTCGGTCTGCTCAGGAGCGGCTGGAGTCATTATTAGGCCTTTTTCCCTTCACGGCCAGGAAATGGCACATCCTTGTTAAAGTAGACTATTTCTCCGCGGCCGGAGGCGACCCTATTCCTAGCCAAGAACTGTGCCTAGTTGAAGGGCGTTTAGTAGGTTTGCGCGCGCGCCGCTAGAACTCCATTCAGACCACAGGGCGTAATTTTGAAAGTAAAGTTTTCATCACGTGTGCTACATTCGAAAATGCGCACCACCCTGGCCACCCTTAGAGACATCAGTTTTGGCTGACCATTCATCCGCATTTCCTTATCGGTTCAGTTGGTTGCAGGTAAATATGATCAACGCTACCGGGATCAGCAACTACCTTGCCTCCGGCACATCGGACAGCGGTCCAGGAGTTCACTTAGCGCTCCCTTGCTATGTTAATGCTGTCAGAATTGAGAAAACCAGCCTCGAGTGGCGTTTCACCAGAAAGCGGGGAAGAACATCAGTCTGGGACCAGACCATGCCCGCTGTCTTCAGGACCGAATAACAGACAGGGCCTTGGCGCGCGTCAAGACGACCATCTGCACAAGGCTGGCCTTTACCCAGTGCATTACATTATCAGAGCCATGAGAACACCAAGATTCCGCTAATCGAAAGTGTGGGTGCATAGTCCTTTAGATGGAAGAAAGGTCTTCTCCCCAAACTGGACACAATGTATGGCGCTCAAGCTGTGGGCTGGCGTACCAGCAGATGTCACCAAGGACGCCGGTGTTTCTATCAAGATCGGTTAGCCTATCGGGGAAGGGGTTCAAAGATGAAAGGATCGAAGCACCAGCCAACTGACAAACCAAGAACAGCCCGATTCAGCGCTGGAGACAGAGAAATGCCTCTCCTACAGACGACGCCACGTCCTGAGCGGCCCAGACGAGTCATCCGATTACCAGCCTGCTATCAATATTTGAAGGCCTCAAAGCCAGGGAGGGTGGGGGGCAGCATAACGACCAGAAAGAAAGTGCCACTGGGCAGAGTAAGTTTAATTATAACAGTTAAAAAGCGGCAGAAACAACTGCCACTTCAATGCAGCCTCTGGCTTTTGGGAAGGGTGGGGTGCTTAAAGGTGGGGTTAGTTTTTGGTTGGGGTTTGTTTTCTGTTGGTTTTTCTGTTTCTTTGTCCTGACTGCTGCTGTTGTTGCTCGGTTTGTTGGGAAAAAAGTAGGAAGGAGAGTGAACAAAAACAATTAATTGCCGCCACTTGCTTCACGTGGATTTATTTGCTCCGCCTGGAAGGATATTACAATATATATATATTTTCCCACTAATGTAATAAATCATATAAAGTTTTCCATTTTTGATCTATTGTTGCACTTCTCTTATCAGCATATTGTGTTTGTTTCTTTAAAAATATCTTTTAGACATCAGAATTATTATTAATAAAATTGCTATTTGTCTTAAGGCATGAGGTTTACAAAAACCTAATGTATCCAACCAGTTTTATAGAAATATATGGTCCTTTTCAAAAAAAAGAAAAGAATTAATGACTGTAAGTCATTGTATTGTGCTGACTGTCCCTCGTCCTTATTAACTGTGGATCGTCCACTTTTAAATTTTAATTTGTTCCCAGTTGAAAAATCGGGTCAGATGCTTGAAGAAATGAAAGAGCATAAAGCCACCAGTTCAAATCCACATTATTCCAATGGCTACATCTCAGAGTAGGCTTTAATTTTATATCCACAGACTAAAATTATGAAGTGAGCGGGTTATCACTTGAATCAATCTATTTTACCCTTTTTTTTTTATTTGCTGTAAGTACTTGCTGCTATAGTTCATATTTGTTTGTTCTAGTGATGTGTTTTAATGTTACGCTTCATGTTCCCGTAAAAACCCAAGGAGAAAACCAATTCATTTATTAATATAATAAAGCTGAACTGAATTTGGCTCAGCTGTAAAATAAAAATATTCTTCACTCAATCATAGAATTTTGAAACAAAGCATGGTTAAGCAGTTCAGTTTATGATGCATTTCCATACCTATGTAGACTTGAGGGCAGGATACTCATTTCTACAAGTTTAATCAACATGACACACCGCTGTTTAGGTGTGTGCAGACTCGCTCTCATGTCAATGGTTTTATTCACCCATATTGACACAGAGCCGTCTACTTTGATAACTTTAAAAAAAGGGAAATACAAGACACTTACTCTACATTTTTGGCTGAAGAAATAAACGATATGTTTAAAAATAATAAAAGTGAAAGATCTGTGAATGTTTTCAAAAATTATACACACACCTATATTTATAGTATATAAACTGTATTATATATTAAGAGAAATTGAATTGCTAGAGATGTGGCAACGGTAAAATGCATTTCTAATCTGGGAACACAACTACAATGAAAATGACCAACAAAGCAATTGTTAAAACTAGGGAAGTGGAAGAACACAACAGGTTTACAGATTTTACCTTAGTATTTAAAAAAATGTTAAAGGTGTTGTTCTTTTGAACACAACAAAGTGTGAATCATTGAATTTGTTTAAAAAAAAAATGCTATTTTAGCTTTTATGAATAAGATTACTCAGAGTCAAAGTGTTATCCAGCAATATTCCATAAAATGTGTTCTATTTAAACTGACATTTTTCCTGATTCATCCTCAAAATTTGTTCATTAATAATATTTTATATCACCTTTGGCTTACAAGTTGTTCAAATTGCTCTGTACAAAAATATGCAGTTACAAATAAGGCATTAATAGTAAATAAGAAGAAATGGAGTGAGTCCTTGTCCTCATAGGTCAAACACACCGTTCGGTCAAATTGCTGGGGTCGTCATTGCACCTCCTGCAGGCTTGAAGATATTGGAGAGGGCAAACCTGGGGTCCTGCTGGGCTCAAGACAGCCCTCTGCACATCCCAGCATCCATAATCAGGGCCATCTCAGTCCAATCACAATTCCATTTCAGGACGTCTTGTGAACTTTTCTTCTATCACAGACAGGTTGGAGTTGATTTAACAGATGGTGGAGATGGTGAGGCACCACTGCAATAAACTGGGAAAAAGCAGAGAGGTTTTAACAGTGCAGAGCTTACAAAACGGTGAAGTTACACAGCACTATTTCTAATCTAATACAAACTAATGCAAGTAATTAAGATAAAAGCCAAATTAGAAAAGTGGGCTTCGTTGAAGTTTTTGGAAACAAGCTTGACATTTGTAGCCTGGCACTTCCTAGTAAAGTACCCAGATTTTGTTGTTGCACAAGTACAGAAAACTGCTGGTTTTAAGGTTGATCTGAATAAAAAAGCAAAGCAATGTTTGAGAAAAGAAATGTTGGGAGCAGACACCTGTGTCACAGGCAGGGGTCTAAAATACTCAAAAGCCTCTAATTATTTATCAGAACCCTTGAAATCAATTCTATGTGAGACAGGCGCAAGTGTACGAGACTGAGACAGTTTTCAAAGGAAAAAAAAAATAGTCCAACACCGTGATCACTCTGGCAAAGGCACAGCAGATTAGAAAGCAAGTGGTTTAGATGGAGACCCAGAAGTGCCAGGCAGGAGGGCCACGCTTCAACATGGCACACATCTCCTCGTCCTTCTTCATTAACCGCCGCCCCATATCACGACCGGACTTTTCTACTTCAATGTAACAGTTAAACAAACACAGATACACCCATGTTCACTCACAGAGTTCAAAGCCCACACACAAAGTGTACCCCATTTCTCTTGTTCTTCCTTCCTTTCTGGTTCACCTCTAGATCAAATTATTACCAAAGCAAACCATCACAATAGATAAAGGTCTGCTTAGAGTAAAGTCCTAAAAATTAAAAATTTATTTTTTAATTACGGGTTTTTTTGTTGGTTTTTGAAAGAAACACAACAACTGTCATTATATGTAGCATCTTTTTTTTTCCTTTTACATTACCCATACAGTAGAAGTAGTTTATAGGCGGGGGAAACTGTCAAAATGGAAATTGGAGCTGTCTCATAAGTTAATGACTTTTAACCCCCGCCCTCTGGCGTCACACGGGAACCGCCCTGTCCCTCCTGAGGGCGTCCCAAATTTCCCCCCCCCCGTGACCTCTCCCCCCCGTTGGCCCCCCCGGCGTCGGTTTGTTTAAGGGGCCCCCATTTTCCCGACTCCTCCCCGGACCCCCCCCACCCCCGGGTTGGCCCAAAAAACTTCAAGGGTCCTTTTGTGAGCCTGACCCTTTTGAACCCGGGTTACCCCACCCCCCCTGTCTGCCCGGGGAAACTGTAAAGGGGGCGTTTGAGGGGTACCCCCCTCAGGGGCTCCCCCCCCCCCCGAAAGACAACCCCGGGCCCGTGACAGCCTTTCCCGGAAAAGTTTGGGGAAAAACCCCCCAGGCCTGCCCTAAGCTCAGACATCCCCGGGGGCTCCCTAAACCCCGCCCTTTCTCGGCACAAGCCCAGACGGGCCCCTGGGGTTTTTTCCGGGCCCGGCTCAGATCACCCCAAAAAGTGCCCAGCCCGCCCCGAGGATGATGGGCGGCCTCCCCCCTGCCGGCCCCCCAAAATTTCCCCAGCCCCCCCATCTTCCCGGCCCATTTCTGAAAGGCCATAAAAAAAGCTAAGTTTTATTTTTCTGTTTTTTAAGACGAAAATATCTCATCTTGGCTTAAAAAACCTGCTTTTTTCCCAGCTCACACCCCGATAACAAACTGTCAAAATCAAAAAACCCGGTCTGAGTCAGGCTGCATTTAACCCTTAGGCCCCCATTTCCCCGGTCCCCCCCCCTCCCAGCCCCCAACATTTCCCTTAAAAGCCAAAAAAAGCTAAGCATTTTGTTCTATCTACGATTTTAAGATGAGCACACCATTAAAACACCCATTTTTGTTTAAACAAAATTCAAGCGTTTTTTTTTTCCCCTTTTTACACAGATAAATTGTGAGATCAAAGACACGGTCGGAGTCAGTCGGTGATGAAACCTGTTTCTACCCGGGGCCCCCACCATTTCCCAGCCACTTCTAAAAGTGCTGTAAAAAAAAACAAAGCTTTTTTCTTCGGTTC
Source organism: Polypterus senegalus (assembly GCF_016835505.1). NCBI lineage: Eukaryota > Metazoa > Chordata > Cladistia > Polypteriformes > Polypteridae > Polypterus > Polypterus senegalus. The sequence goes on along the minus strand of NC_053155.1, from coordinate 323,031,341 downwards.
TATCTATGATTTTAATGAAACTCCATTAAAATATCTATCTCATCTTTGCTTTATCACTTACAGGTAAACCCTTTTCCATCCACGAAATTCCCCCAACCAACATTGGGGGGGGTTTCCCCAGTGACAAAACCCCCAACAATAAAACCCGGTTTCTAAAAAAAATCAAGCAGCCCCCCCCTTTTAGGAGACCCCCCCAATCAGGCCTGTGTTTTGTCTCTCTCTCTCTTTTAAAGGCCCCAGATCCGGGGTAGGGGCAGGCCCCCCTGCCCCCGGCGGATGGATTTTTTTAAAGTTAAGGTTTTTTTAAAAAATTGGCTTTCCCAAGTTAACTGCTAGTTCAGCCTTTAAAAATCACCCTATTTAAAAATAATATCCCGGGTTCCCCTTTTTAACCCGTTTGGGGCGTCAAAAAATCAGCCTGGGCGATTGGGGGGCCCCTGATATAAAAAATTTCTTTATATACGGGGAAGTTTAAACCTTAGGGTCCCTCTCCATTGAAATATTCGGGGAGTGGTTTTAAAAAGCGCCAGGCGGTGGTGCGTAACTCTGCCCTAAAAAAAGAAATTTCTGAACTACTTGCAGAAGGGCCCCGCTTGTGAAATGCCTCTTTTTTGAAATGGCCTCTCTCTTGGGGGGCCGCCTTTTTTTAAAAGGCAGATAACAAAACTTTTTTTGCTTTATAAACTCTCTTTTTGGGCAGCGGTTAGAAAACGGGCTCGGGAAATTACTGAAAGGTGTTTTCATTCATTCTTTTTGCTAAATGTAATTATTTTAATACAGGAAAAGTCCCCAAAATGGGGTAAATTTTAAAGGCGTGTAAAATAATATAATAAAAGTTTTTTTTTAAAAGAAACCCCCACACCGCAAAAGAGACAGTTTCCCACGTGTTTTAAAGTTTCTCCGGTAAAAGTGATGAATTTTTTTTTTCCTTTTGCTCAGCTTTTCTATCACCTAAAACCTTTTTTGACAAAAGAAACCTCTCTAAATACACTTGTGCTTTTAAAGGGGTTTTTTAAAAGGGGCGAGTTTTCTTTACCCCAAAGTTTTGTACATGCATGAAAAAGCACTTACTGTTACACTACCTTTTGATTTTTTTCCCTACTCAAAAAACTAAAATTATTTCTATTAACACAGATTAAAATTAGAAATCTTTTTACTTTTTTTAAATTTAAAAAAGTTAAAAAAAAAAACCCAATTATGATTTTTTTTTTTTGTCATGGGGGGGCCCTAGGGTGACCCCCCTTTATACTCTTACTTTTTAAAGACCTTAAAACTATTCTTACCAAAATAGTTCATCCTTCCCAATTCCTGTAAACATCAGGTAAATTAGACAGAGCTCCATGACAGGCAAGAAAGATTATAGGTCAAAAGGTGTCATAAAATAAAAAAAAGGGGTGTGGAACACGGGGACCTTCTCCCCCAGGGATGGTTTTAAAGTTAAAAGGGTTTTTAAAAGATTAGCTTGAAAAAGCTTGAGATAACTACTAGTTCACCCTTTTAAAATCACCCCCTGGTTAAATAATATCCCCGTATTTCCCCTTTTAAATCATTTTTGGGGACATCTAAAAGTCTAGCCTCTTATAATTTTAATTATAATCCTTTTTTAAAATTTTATAACAATCGATCTAAAAAAAACCCTTTTCTTTTTAAACCCCCCAAAATTTTAAATAAGGCATCTTCAGCTGACCCAAAGGAAACATCTTTTTTGGGAAAAGCCCGCATGGCTCAGGGGGGGGTGAGGGGGTTTCCAGCGGGGGCCGAATTCATTTTAGCTAAATAAAGGTTTCCCCGGTAAAACTCTGCAGTAAAAACATTTTTTAATTGACTGTTTTCCAGAAGAAAAAAAAAAAGCGGCAGCCCCAAGTCACCCAACCCAAACCCCCCTGCGATAAACCCCTGCTCTTTTTTACACAAAAGAAAGAAAAGTAAATTTCTAAAAAGCACCCCCCAATGGGGGAAGGACTCGGGTTTAAAACCCCCAAACAACTGAGCCCCCGTTTAAAAGGCACCCCCCCCCGCTGGGGGCCCCCTCGGGGGTCCCCGGGCTGCTAGTCTCGGGAATTTGTTAAATTATGTCATGAAAAACCCCAAAACTTTGATTTATCAACTTTAAAGACGGGGGCAGTCTGTGCTAAAAAAAGCCTTGTGTCTTTTTTTAACCTTCTGCCAAAAAGCTCTCTTTCCTTCTCCCTGGGGGTTTTTAGGGGCTTGCACCGGCTAATAGACAAGGTCCTGTCATTTTGGGGATCCGGCCCATCCTGTACCCCTTACACTATATAACATTTTGGTTTTTTCATTTTGTTTTATAAATATAATGAAGTTTTTTTTAAAAAAACCCCAAACCGAAAAGAGCCCAGTTTCCCACGTGTTTTTTAAAGGTTTTGTTTTCCGATCCGTGTTTTTTAGTTTTTTTTGGGGGAAAACTCGTTTCTATCCCCCTAGGAGCCTTTGGACAAAGGAAAACTCTGAAAAATACACCTGTGGTTTAAGCGGAGTTTAAAAGGAATCCCACAGGGGGCCGTAGGGTTGTGCTGGTTTCTATAGTCGGGGGTTTAAGTGGCCCTTTTTTGCCCCCCCAAAGTTCAAAAGGCTAAAATCATTTTTTTGCTGGCTTTGGCTCGTGCAAAGTGACCTCGTAAATGGGGAAACCCGGCTCCAGCAACCTTTATAGCTCAAAAAATAGGAGCAAATTACTTTTTCCCTTTTTAAATACCGGAAATATTAATTAATTCTTAATGAAACACTAAAGCAATAGTGGGGCAAAATACATTTTCATTAGCCAAGAAAAACGACCGGTTTTTAAAACATAAAAAAAATCTTTGGAAAAAAAAGCATCTAAAACATCTTTATAAAAAATCCCATTTTTAAAACGTTATAAGAAAAAACCTTGTTTCCAAAAAGGGTTTTTTGGAAGCATCAGTGCCTTTCTGATCACATCCACCCCAAACATAGCGAACAATTTCTGTACTCCTTTTTTAAAAAAAATGAATATAATGTCCCTAAAAAAACCCAAAACATCCGTATCTTTTCCCTATATTTTTCTTGCCGGAAGTCATTTTAGATTCTCTTACAACAAAATATCAAATTTTTTTTTCTCAAATGGCCTGTTCTTTGGCCTTAATCATGAAAAAAAAACATATTTTATTCTTTTCCTTTCCTTTATTTGCATATTTAATTAAACCCACTTGTATCGACATTTATCTACCTCTTTTTTATTTTCCCGTATCAAAAAGGTGGGTTTTAAATCCCAATTTTTTTGGGGTTTAATAGATGTTTTTATTTTTTCGATTTTTTTTTCTTTTTTTACATCTTGAGTCCCCTTTTTTTTTTTTCCCCCCCGTGGTCAAGAAGTTTGAGAACCACTGTTGTGGGGTTTTATTGGTAAAAAACTCCGGCATTCAAAACTAAATTAAAATTCCTTGTTTATTCAACCCTCCGTCGGTGTTCCATTTTTTTTTATAAATTGATTTTTCCTCTTTTTTCCAAACCTTTTATATGATGATTAAAAATTTTTCTTGTTCAGGCTTTTCTTTAAATCCCGCATTTTCATCAACAGGTTTTTTAAACACTTTGTACTCAGGGGGGCTTTGTATAATAACTTTTTTGAAATTCTTTAAGGCTTGGTTAAAACCCTTCCCTTTACAACAGTTATGAGACCCCGAAAAAAAAACGGGTTTTAAGGGTTAAAGGAAACCCTTTTCCCAAAAGGGCTGGTGAGGGTTAGGCTTTGGAAACCCTTTTGGCCAATCAGGATGGAAAATGTTTTTTGTGAATAGTTACATTATATCTAATTTTGGCTTGCCCAAATTAAAATTTTTAAAACTATGAGGGGTTTATTTTTTTTTAGGTAGTCCAGGGGAACATGGGGGGGGGGGTTTTGGAAAACTCTTTTCCCCCCTGTTTTTCGGCATCCTTGGTTTTAAATAGCATTCAGGGTCAAAAGGGGTGGGTTTTAACCCGGGTTCCCAAAAGGGCAACAAGTGTCCCCGCAATCTTCCCTTTTAACGAGGGCCAAAGGGCCTGGGTTTGTGCAGGGATCATGGAGGGCAGAATTCCCGGGGGGTTTTATTCCCAAAAAAGAAACATTGACTCGCCCCTTTACCCAAAAAAAAGACAGTACAAACTAAAATGTAAAATCAAATGACAGAGGGATTAAAAAAAATCTTAAGACCCCGGGTCAACAAGGGATCCCTCAAACTCACCCCACACTAGCTAAAATGTATCATCTATGTAGGCAGTTCCCCGGATAGAAAAAGTTGGAAACATTTTGAAAATTGGCTGGGATGGGGGGTGATTAACATTAGGGGGTTATTGTTAGAAAACTTACCCCGGGACTAAAAGTAGGAAATTTTTTCCTCTGATTCAGGAAGGGGAAAAATATTGGAGTTTAGAATAATAGACTGGAAAAAAGGGGCATAGGGGGAAAATTAATAAAGTAAAACCAAAATGAAAAGGTTTGGGTGATTACAATTTAAAAAACCCGCGTGATGTATCAAAACATTTAAAAAAAAAATAAAAACACTTTTTACATCTTATCCGGGAAAAGTCTGAATGTGTCTTAAAAAAGGGTTTATTTTTTAAAAAAAAAAACTTAAAAAAAATTAAATCTGAATAAAAAACAAAATATCATTTAATGATATCAATTAAGGGGTTAAAATATTATCAAGCACCCGGGGTCTATTTATCAGGTTTTTTAATTTAGTTATAAACAAAATGATTTTTGGGTTTTTTGAAAGAACAATAGTCTGATAGAAAACTTTAAAATTAGAAAAAAAATACTCTTTTAACAAAAAGTTGCTTTTTTCCCAAAAAAGGAATATCTGGGGTTCTGTTTTTTTTTAACCGACAAAAACCCCGGTCTTGGAAAAACCCAAAGATTCCCGACCAACTTAAAGGGGGTTTTTTTTCATTGTCAACTTCCCGCGGGGTTATGGATCTTCTAATGGAGACTGCACAAGATTCTTTTTAAACTTTACTCTGTAATGGTCCATATGATGGAGATCTAGCCCTTTTTGGGTCCCAGGGGGAACTGGTCATAGGACATGATTTTCCAAAATTAATTTTGGGGTTTTTAAATGAATGCCCGGAAACCGGGGTGTGTTTTTATTCTCTTTACTGTATTCACTATTCCCCCAACGACCAGCCCCAAAACCTTAGGTTTTTTTTTACCCCAAGGACCTTTCCCGACCGAATAAAAAGACATCCCTCAAAAAACTCTTGACAGTTTCCTAACCAATCAGGGGGGTTTAAGGTCCTTTTTAAAATTTTAAAAAACGTTTTCGGCCCCCTATCCCCCTGAGGTAAAAAAAATTGGGGTTTAAAACAACTGGTCCTTTTTTGGTATTTTTAAAAACAATCTAAAAATTCAGAAGGTTTTTCCAAACACTTCAAAACATTACAACTAAGCGGGGATTGGCCCACAAAAACATGTGATCTCCCACATTCCCGTTCAGACACTTCATCGAACCGGGTTTAAAAAAAACCCCCAAGGTTTTTCAAACCTATCAGGTCCAGAAAATGGCATTTAGAAAACCTCTTTGCAAATTTTCCTTTTTTTTGGGAAAAGAGTGGGGGTCCGTGTGATAAAAGGCTTGGGGTCGACTCCCGAAAGGAATTTCATTTTCTGGTCCCGCATTTTGAAGCCACGGTTTGTGGAAAACAGATAATTTCCTGTTGCTGCTGGGACAGTCTCCAAAAAGGCTAACCCAAAACCCCCGCGGTCTTTTTGAGTACCCATCCGTTTTCTATCCGGCCCGGCCCCTTCCCAACCCCCCAGCTTCGGGGGCCTTTAAAAAGTTTTACCCAGGGTCCGTCCCGTTTTTTTGGGGGCCCGCCCCCCCAAAACCCATCCTTTGGGGGATAGGTTCCCCAAAGGGGGGGCCTCTGTAGGGGGATCCCCGGCCCTCTTCTTGTTCCCGGCCTGGAAAAGGGTATCTCCTCAGACCCCGCTGGAACCCGGGGAAAACCGGGGCAGGTACCCAAAAAGTCAGGTACTGGGGGTTCTCCCCGGGAAAATATCCCACCAATATAAATCCCGGGGCAGATCCTGGGGCTCACCCCCAGATCTGGGCAGTTGAAGGCATAAGATGGTTTGGCCCAAACGGTCTGCCAAGGGTAGCTGTTGGGCCGATCCCCCGGGTGGGCACGATAGCCTCCCGGTCAAAACAGGCCCTGGCCCGGGGCTGGGCCCTGGGCCGGCCCTGGGTGATCGGAACAAGCCGAGGATGCTGATTGTTAACCCGTTCCCAAAACCGTGGGGGGGAAAACGTTTTTTTTACTCTTTTGGGGGCTCCGCCCCCGGCCAATTAGTTCAGGGAAAAATTTAAGAAAAATTTTTGATGGATGTCTCTTATTCCCGGGGCAGTGAAAGGGGCCTTGGTATAAAAAAACCCCAAGGTCTTGGGGTTTGGTCGTTGTGAATAGTGAATCAGTAAAAGAATACAGAACCCCGCACTTTTCGTCCTATCTCATTTTTACAAAACCAGTTGGTTTTAACATCATTCCTTTGATTAACCCCCCGGACCCAGGGCTAGATCCCATCAATTTGGGCCCGAGTAAAGATTAAAAAATCTTTTTAAATCTCCATTGGGTCCATACCCCTTGGGGTTTAAAAATGATGAAGACCCTTTAATTTTTAAAAATCATTGGGCTTTTTTCCAAAACCAGGGCTTCTTGTCAAAAAGGGTTTAAAAAAAAAAAAAGGGATCCAGATATTCCTACTGGAACAAACATTTTTAATTTTGGGGTTTGGGGGTTTTTCTTTTCATTCCAAAATTTTTAAACTCTATGGGCTAATTTTTTTTCAAAACAAAATGCCAACAATCATTTTTTTTTTATAACTAAGTTAAATAAAAATGATAAATGATTGCTTGATAATCCCTTCCAATTGATATCATTAAATGATACTTCCCCGTGTTTTATTCAGATTTAATAAAAATTTTTTTTAAAAGAATTTAAACTTCAGACGCCGGAATTTTGTGTCAAAACATTTTTATTTTAAATGTTTTTATACACGGCAGTGTTTTAAATTTTAATCCCCCATTTTCGTGGAACCAAAGGCACCTGCCCTTTTATCTGGGTTTATTTTTTCTAAACTCCCAAAATTTAATGTTCTTCCCCGAATCAAAAAAACACAAGCCTGACTTTTTTGGGGCAGGGTAAAATTCTAATAACCGGCCAAAACAACCCCCTGCCCGATGTTCTTTTTTCCCCCGCCTCCCTGGGAACCCCCTGGGGACGGGTTTCGCTGGGGGTGGGGTTTATGTGATCCCTTTTTGATCGGTCTTAAAATGTTTTTCTCCCTGGCCCAGTTTTGGGGACAATTTTCGCCTTTTATAGGGGAGTCAATGTTCATTTTGGGAAAAAATGGCTAACCTGCCCGGGAAGATCCCCGCCAAACCCCGGTTGGGCTCGTATTCAAAAAATTAAAAGGCCGGTCCCCGGTTAACTTCGCCCTTTACCCGAAACTTTCCCCCCAAAGGGGTTTTTTTAAACCAAGGGGGAAAACGTTTTTCCCTAACCCCGGGCCATTCACCTGGACTACCCAAAGGGAAAAAATTATATTTTTGGGTTTAATCCTTTTTCGCCATAAAAGTTAAATTTCCAAAACCCCTCCCGATTACCTAACAGGGGGTAATTTTGTCGGCCCCGTTTTTCGGCCTTCCCTTAACCGTTCTTTTTTTCCCGGGTCTCATACCCGTAAAAGGAAAGGGTTTCCAAACCCCCAGGGGAAATTTTAAAAACCCTGCCCCTGGGAAAAAGTTTTAATTTTTGATGAAAATGTGATTTAATTTTTTTTCCCAGGGTTTACTGTTGGAAGGCCCGCCTTACGAATTTTAAGGGTTTTCGCCCGTACCTGTTTTAACCTTTAAAAAAATGCTGTTTTAAAGTGCCGAAAAAGAAATTTTTTAACATCTAAAAGGTTAGTAAATAAAGAGATTAAATTTAAAAAAAGGAACCCCAAAAGGAAAAAAAGGGAACAAACGGAAAAGAGGGGTTTTCCAAAAAAACCCCCAACAGGGGTTCTCCTGGGGGGGGCCCCGTAAAGGAAATTTTAAAAAAAAAGGGGAAAAAAAAAAAAAATACATCTTTTGAACCAATTTAAACTCCCTTTTGATACAGAAAAAAAATATAAGATAGATAAATGTCGTCAAGTAGGTTAATAAAATATAAATAAAATGTCAGGAGAATAAAATATGATTTTTTTTATGATTACGGCCAAAGAACAGGCCATTTGGAAAAATAATCGTATATTTGTGTTGAAGCAAATCTAAAATGACTGAACGGCAGAAACTATAGGAGGGAAAAGTACAGATGTCCTGGTTCCCAGGGGCTTTATCTGGCTATTCTCTTAAAAAGGGTACGTTAATTCTAGCTTTTTGTTTGGGGTGGATTGGGTCGAAGGCTGATGCTTCAAAGAACTCTTTTGAACAGGATTTCTTATACGTTTAAAATGGATTTTTAAGTGCTTTTGGAGATGCCTTCTCTAAAGATCTTATGTTAAGCAACCGGTTCGTTGCTACTACTGTATTTTGTCATATGATTGTCTTATAAAATGTCCGAATATCTGCGATTAGGCTGAGAGGTAAAGCTCGCTATTTGTCATACCGGCGGAGCTTTCCAAACCGATATGAGTTAAAAAGACCCATTGCATGTCTCCGTTTAACAGATTTTAGTTCCTTTAAGGAACTAACGGCGGCGAAAAACCGGGTGACAAATTTAAAACACTTGTTAATCTGACCTCTACGGCCCACAAAAAACTTCCCTTACGCCGTGGAATGAATCCAAATTTAGGGGACGGCGCAGTATTACGAGGAACGAAACACGGGGATTGCTTTTAAACGCGGGGCGCAAAATAAAGGCTTTTTAACACGAAGTGTAAAAACGATATGCAAGGTAGATAACAGGGAGTTTTGGTTTGTCGCATCCTCTACGTACAGACTTGTCTTTAGCGTGCGCTGATTAACCAGCCGCAGGAGTGGGTCTAAGGAGGTGGGCACCTTTGAGACGAGGCTGTGCTCGGTATTAAAATTTTACCAAATCCAAAAACCTGGAGGCACAGTTTGGGGTAGGGACCCCTGCTTGCCTCAACGAGCCATGTTGCGTTCTACCGGGGCCTTTCTTAAGTTTGAAGAAATTTACTTGTTAGGGAATAAAATTTAATGTAAAATTTAAACCCCCTCCAGGGTCAAAAGATTAAAAAATTTTTATTTTTTGATTTTTGGGGGAATTAGAAAAACTTAAAAATCCCCTCTGGCAAACTGGGGGTTTTTTTACAAGTGTTTTTTTTTGGGTTTTTAAAAATTTGGTTTAAAAGGTGTTTAACCCATTTTTTAAAAAATTTTTGGGAAAAACCCCCCCCAGGGGGAAATTTTGGCAAAGTTTTAAAAAGGGGGGGAAAAAATTTTTTTTCCCGTGTTGATTTGGGGCAGGAAGGAAACCGCCAACTAAATTACCCAATATCTGATCATTAGTTTAAGAAGAAAGAGTAATTAGCCTGCTATTTTGTGAGCTAACAAGCGTTGGGCGGTTGGCCCCCATTTATGAGGTCACTAGACGAGCAAAGCTGCCGATTTTAAAACATGATTTTAGTTCTATGAACTCGAGGGGCAAAAAGGGCTACTTACAACCCCTGACTATAGTTAAACCAGCACACCTCACTACGGCCTCCTGTGCATTCTTATAAATCGCTTAAACGCACAAGTATTTACAGAGTTTTCCTTGTCCAAAGGCTCCTAGGTGATAGAAACGAGCTCCGCAAAACACTAAAAATCACGGATCGCAGCAAATCCTAAAACACACGTGGAATCTGTCTCTTGTGCTGTAGGGTTACTTTAAAAATAACTCATTATATTATACATACAAAATGAATAACCAAACATGTTATATAGTGTAAGGACGTACAGGCATGGGCTCGGCATCTCGACATGTACAGGACCTTGTCTATTAGCCGGGTGCAAGCCCCTATTAAACCTGAGGCCGCAGAAAGAATAGAGAGCTTTTAAGGCAGAAGTGTTAAAAAGAGACACAAGGCTTTGTAGCACGAGACTGTCCATGTCTTTAAAGGTAATAAATCAAAGTTTAGGTTTGTACATGACATAATCCTAACAAATTCCTGAGACTAGCAGCCGGTGAGCTCCTGAGGGTCACCCAGCGGGGTGGGTGCTCAAACGGGCGGGCTCATTTGTTTGCAAGCTAACTCACAGAGTCCTTCCTCGATTGGGTGCTCATGAACCTGACTTACTTTCTGTGTGGAAAGAGAGCAGGCTGATCTGCAGGGAGGTCGGCTAAAAGCTGACAGGGTCTGCCACTTGGTCTTTCTCTCTGGAAATCAGCTTCATTGCTAAAACTGTTTTTACTCAGAGTCCATCACTGGAAAACCTGATTTAGCGGAAGGATGAAAATCGGTCTCTGGAACCATCAGCCCTCCCTGAGCCATGTGGGCTGCTTTGTTTCCACAAGATGTTTTTAGGGTCAGCTGAAGATGCCTGTATTTAAAATGTGGGGTGAGTTTGAAGAGAAAAGGGCTTGTTTTAGATCGATTGTTATACAAATTATATAGTATTATAATTACAAATTATACAGCCCAGGCTAGATTTTTTAGACGTCTCAAAAGTGATTTAAAAGGGAATCACGGTATATTATTTAACTAGGTGTGATTTTAAAGGGCTGAACTAGTAGTTATCTCTGCTTTACAAGCTAATCTTTAAAAACCTTTAACTTTAAAAAATCCATCCGCTATGGGCAGAAGGTCTGCTGTGTTCACACTTTATTTTATTTTATGACACTGTGTATTTGACCTATAATCTTCTCGTGCCTGCTCATGGAGCTCTGTCTAATTACCTGATGTTACAGGAATTGGGAAGGATGAACTATTTTGGTAAGAATATGTTTTAAGGTCTACATAAGTAAGAGTATAAAGGGGAAAAGTGTCACCCTAGGGCCTCCCATGACAAAACAAAAATCATAAACGGGCTTTCTGTTTTTAACTTTTTAATTAAAAATAGTAAAATGATTTCTAATTATCATCTGTGTTAATAGAAATAATTTCAGTTTTTTTGAGTAGACAGAAAATATCAAAATTTTGTGCTAGTGTAACAGTAAGTGCTTTTACATGCATGTACAAAACTGGGATAAGGTAGAAAACCTGTTTCCTTATAAACCTCCGTTTAAATGCACAAGGATTTAGAGAGGTTTCTTGTCAAAAGGCCCTAGGTGATAGAAATGAGCTGAGCAAAAAGAAAATAAAATTCATCACTGACCAGCAAATCCTAAAACAAAGTGGAATCTGTCTCTCTGTAGCGGTGTGGGGTTACTTTAAAAATAACTTCATATATTACTCTACACGCCTAAAATCACCCGGATTTTGGGTTACTATCCTGTATTAAAATAATTACATTAGCGAAATGAATGAATAAAACACCGTTACAGTAATTTCCTGAGTCTGTCTCTAACCGGCTGTCCAAATGAGAGTTTATAAAGCAAAATGTTTTGTTATCTGAACCTTTAAAACAGGCGGCCCGACAGAGAGAGGTGCTTCAAAGAGTAGGCATTTCACAAGCGGTCCCTTCTGCAAGTAGTTCAGAATACTTTTATTAGGGTCAGAGTTACTGCACCACCGCCTGCGCTTTAAAGCCACTCCTGAATATTCCAATGGAGAGGAACCTAAGTTACTGTATATAAGAGAACATTTTGATATCAGCCACCAATCAGACCAGGCTAGATTTTTAGACGCCTGTCACTTGTGGAACCTGACTCAATGTTGGTTGAGAATCTCTGTGAGATGGAAAAGGATGGACCTGTAAGGATAAAGCAAAGATGAGATAGATATTTTAATCTGTTCATATTAAAATCATAGATAGAACCAAGAAAATGTTTGTTTTTATACAGCACTTCAGAAGTGGCTGAAGTGGTGGGGAGCTGGGGCCCAGAAACAGGGTGCATCACGCTGACTGACCAGACCGGTCTTTGATCTACAATTTGTTATCTGTGTGCAGATCGAAAAAGCAGCTTGACTTAGTTTGAAGCAAAGATGAGATGTTTTAATGGTGTGCTCATCTAAAATCGTAGATAGAACAAAATGCTTAGCTTTTTAGGCTTTCGCAGGGAACTGTGGGACTGGGAGGTGGGGACCGGGAAGTGTGGGGCTTATGATTAAATGAGCCTGACTCAGACCGTGTCTTTGATCTGACAGTTTGTTATCGTGTGTGTGAGCTGAAAAATGAGGTTTTGAAGCAAGATGAGATGATTTCATGTCTTAAAATCGTAGATAGAACAAAATGATTAGCTTTTAATATGGCCTTTCAAAACGGGCCGGTAAGTATGGGGGGACTGGGAAATTCTGGGGGACGGGCATGTGGGAGGCACTGGCCATCATCCTCGGCTCGCAGGTAGTAGCGGGGCCTTTAGGCTGATCTGAGCGGTCAGGGCCGGGCACTTCGGAAACCGGGGCAGGGGCCAGGGCCCGGGGGAAAGGCGGGGGAAAACCCCTTTGGAGGAAAAGGGGCCTTTTTTTTGGGGGGGCCCTTTTTGGGGGGCCCCCAAAATTTTTTAAAACTAATTTTTTAAACTCGGGCCTTTTTGTGGGGGGAAAACCCCCCCCCGGAGGGGAAAATCCATCGCCAGCCCGCCCCCCGGGGGAAAA
>NC_053155.1:322986846-323018198 GCF_016835505.1 Polypterus senegalus | reverse complement strand
ACAAAGAACCCCCCCTTTTTTTTCAATTATTTTTTTTTTTTCATGTTGAAAATTTCTTTTTTCCCCCCAGACAGCCAAATACCCCAGAATGACAATGAAAACATCCATCCATCCATCCTTTTTCAAACCCCCTGAATCCAAACCCACGGGGTTCGGGGCCAATCCAGCCAACACGGGGCCGGAGGAACCAACCGGGGCGGGGGCCCAACCCACCGGGACACAAAAAACCACCCTTGGGGCAATTTGAATCACCAACCCCCCAACCTGCATGTTTTTTGTTTTAGGGGGAAACCGGCCCCGAGGAAACCCACGCGAAGGGAAAACTCCCCACAGGAGGAACGGGAAGAAAATGGGCCCCTATCTGGAAGGGCAGCTACCACTGCACCACCCCCCCCCACAATGAAAACAGCATTTTAGAAATGTTGGAATTTCGACCCAGCTAGAATTTCCTGGCTCAGGGACCCCATTCAGCTGATTCCACACCTGGTTTGGAAACCCGGGTAAATTTTCCCAGACATTGGCCTCACACCCTGTCATAGGGTCACAAGCTGACAATGATCACTCTAAAACCAAGCATGAGGTAAAAGGATCGATGCAAAATTTTAGGGCTGGGATTATGTCGGCACAAAAAAGGGGGGTAAAAACATTTTTGCAATATTGAAGGCCCCAAAAGCACAGTGGTTCCAAGTTCTTAAATGGGCTTTTCCCTAGAGCTGGACACCAAACTAGATGAGGAGAGGACCCATGACCAAGAACCAAACGGCCCCCGGCTGAGTTGGAATCTGTGGGAAAGGAAAAAAATTTTTACCAACCCCATGATTTTGGCTTTAGGCAGAGTACCAACCTTCCTAGAAAAATATACAGGGGCCTGTTTGAGTTTGGAAATGGGCCCCAAAGAACTCTCAGAGGGATAAACCGATTCTTTGGTCTGATGAAAAGGATTAGTTGGTTTCTGGAAAATCAGTGATTTCAACAACCGTAAATACCAACAATATTGTTGCATTTAAACGGCCCTTTTCCCTTTTGTTTTTAATACAAAAGGGGGGAAAAAAAAGATCACACAAAAGAAAAACGTCATCAAGAGGAAAGTTCTGAGTTGAGATTTAAAGGTAAAAAAGAGGAGCAATTCAGAGACTGAGGAAGGGGGTTCCAGAGTTGGGGGGCCAAAAAAGGGACCCTCCCGGGGTGGGGGGTTTGGGTCGGGGAATAAGGACATTACTGCTTGAGGATGGGGAGGACAAAAAGGGGATCCAGGAACCAAGGAGGTTGGGGGGGCAATGTTATGTAGGGTTTTGAAGGTGGGAAAAGAATCTTGAACTTAATCCCCCTTATGGGGCCCGAACCAGTGCAGGGAGGGACAGGGGAGATGAAAATCTTTGTGGGTAAACTCTGGCTGGACTGAATTACTTAGCTTTTTATAGATTTTTCAGGGGGGGCAAAAGGGGATTACAGTAATCAATGAGACATTATGAACAATGAACCAGACTTTGAGTCTCAATAAAGGACAAAATGGCAAAAGAGAATGCTAAGGAGAATGGTGAAGTTTGGGTGGCAGGTGATGCAGGGGAGTTATACGGGAGGGACTGGTAGATACTGGGTAAGGGGAAAATGAAAAAAAAGAGATGATATCTTTAATAAAGCCTCTGACATCCGGGCTTAGAAGGGAAAGGGTTTACCCTTTCCCAATAATACAAAAACAAAGTATAACAAAATGAAGGGGGGAGGGGCAACTTTAAAATCCTTTGGGCCCAGCCAGGGCAGCCTTGAACACAACTGAACATTCCGGGGGACCTGAAAACAAAGCCCATTGAAAGTTCCCCTCCCAAACCCGATCGCCTGGAGGTGAGGGAAAATTTCCCAAACCCCATTGGAGGATTGGTTATCCAAAAAAACGGGAAAATTTTGCCCAAAGGGGGTTAAGAAGAAAAGGGAAACTTGTACAATGGGTATTTCAGTTTTTTTTTGTTAATAAATTAGCAAACATTTTAAAATGTGTTTTCTTTCCAAATTTTAAAAAAATTCCCCTAAAATTTTGATTTTTAAAGATTTTAGTAAAACCCACAGAACAAACTGTGACCAAAGGAAAAGGGGCAGAAAAAAGATTAAAAAAACGTTTATCAAAGACATCAACATGGTTTTGATAAAAAAACCTCAAGACTGGACACCTAAGTCAGTAAAGGCAAATTTCTGGTTTTACGGAATCTTTAACTGAATGAAAACAATAAATAATGTACAGAACAAGAGATTCCAAGACAGAAACTGAAAGATCAACAAGGCCTTCTCTCAGTTTAAAAACAACAAGAGAGGAGGAAAACAATCACCATCTGTCCCTACCCAACAAACTGGCAAGTCAAAATCTTCCCATTTGCAAAATTTTTATAATTTACTGAAGAGGTGATTTCGTCCTCCAACACCACACATTCTGCCTCCCTCTACTTTGTTTGTCCAGCTGCACCTGTTCATCAGAAGAAGTGGTCTTTCAATTCTTCATTTATTACAATTATTTCTGAATGTAAATGGTCAGAGTCTAGAGTGCCCAGGCAGAGATCATAAGGGCTGCACTCAGCACCCAATACCCAATTTTCCTCCCAAATTTCACCCACTATATTTCAATCCCCTTTTTTGAAATTTTTTGTTTTAACCACTTTCCAATTAAAATCAAATGATTTCATGCATTAGAAGGGCTGAATAAAATCTGTCTTAAAAGTACTACTTTTGACTGTCATTCTGAAGAACTAAATCTCTTTTTTTGTTTAATACTTAAAAAAAAAAAAAGTTAAAACTTTTCATTTTCAGGTAATCAAACCTAAGTCACTTCAATCCGCTAAACCCTTACATCACTTTAAAAACAC
This sequence comes from Polypterus senegalus, assembly GCF_016835505.1. Classification (NCBI taxonomy): domain Eukaryota; kingdom Metazoa; phylum Chordata; class Cladistia; order Polypteriformes; family Polypteridae; genus Polypterus; species Polypterus senegalus. The sequence continues at coordinate 323,015,346 of NC_053155.1, read as the reverse complement.
CACCATTCTTTGGAAAAGAGAATAAAAAAGATTGAATGAAACTAAAAACCCTGCGTTACATCTTCCCGGGGTACTTTGCTCAGCAGAGAACAGACATACATTCATCTATAAATACTTGAAAAATGCTTTACAATTCTTACTATCTTTTATCATTTGACGAATGCAATTAGCTCTTCAGAACAAACAAACAAACAAACAAACAACAAACAAATGTAAAAAAAAGTGTCAAGTGTTAGATGTAGCTGCACATTCATCTTACTCATTTATCAACATCTAGTCGTTCAACTACAATGTGAATATTCCAATCAAACAGAACTATTTCAAAGGGAAGACCAAAAAGGAAAGAAAGAGAAATTTTCCCGAAAATAGACAAGGCTTCAAGGTCTGAATGTCAACATGAGTGATTTTGGAATAGAATCTATGTGGTCATCCTCGCTAGGTGGGCAACCCGCATGCTATCAGGCATACACTGCTTGGGGAAAAAACCAACCAAACACATTGCTACTAGGAAAGGGGTTAGTCCTTCCGCTTCTCGTTTACGCACTGCTGTACTGGCCCATCTTCTGTGCCTTCATCAGCATCTTTCATCTGGAAAACACATAAAAAAACTTTATTAATGTAGGTAGGTTTTACAGACATGTGTAGAGAAGAGAAACTATGGTTTATGATATACTTTTTGGTCTACCAACTTTTTACAGACAGATAAGCCAAAATGCTCCACGTTTTTTCAAACAGACTTGCTTTATTCCTCCACAAGTAAAGGCAAGCAATCCACATGGAGTTTATACATTTGAATGACTAAAATGTGTGACGTTGACCGATCATCAACTGTGTTAATAAAACTCAACACCCAATATACTACCTCACATCTAGCAACTACAAGAAGTAAATGGAGTTTTGGAAGGAGTGCTGATCCCTTTTCCCATTCCCCCCTCTGATAATTGGTGGGGACTAACGTGAATCCCAATGCATACAAGTTCACTGCAACTTCCATGTATTTTGAGTTATTATGTAGTATCATGTTTATATCACGAAGTTGTTTCAAAAATTTTTTACATGAAATGGTCATTCAGGCCAACAAGCCTCTCCTATCAAATTCACTTAATGTCTCAGAAGTAACTAGCATAAGTTCAGTTTTGAATGCCTAATGTTCAATTCTCCACAATATTACTTGGTAATTTGTTCCATGTGTCTTTGGTTCTCTGTGTGAAGAAAAACTTTCAACATTTGAGTCAAATGCAAAGCTTTTAATGATTTTCCCAACTGTGTCCTTGTTGAAAGAATCCAGTTACAGTAACAGCTTAGATCCATTATACTAATGCTTTCATAATTTTAAACACTTCACGATGTTCCCTATTAATTTTCATTAACTTAAACTGAAAGGTTCAACTCCTTCAACTTTTCCCTCACAGTTCATACGCCAGTCCTAGAATCAACCTAGTTGCTCATCTCTGGGCTTTCTAGTGTTTTTTTTCTTTTTTTTAGTATGGAGAAAAAACTCCACATGTATTCTAATACATTAAGAATAACCTCTTTTGACTTGTCCTTCACAAACAACATATATATCATAAAATCCTATTAGCCTTTTTAATGGCTTCTGTATACTGCATGGATGCAGACAATGGGGGACCTACAATACTCCCACTTCCTTCTCATAAAATACTTTCAACTTTTAGACCTACCACTGTGTATTTTAATCTAACTTATGTACATGTAAAACCTTACAATTACTTAAATTTAATCTGCCACACCGCCCACTGTCTGTATTCTGTCAGGTTCTTTGTAATGATCTGCCATTCCACCTAGTTTGGCATCATTCCCAAAACTTAACCTGATTGTTATTTATATTCTCACCTAGATTGTTTATATACTAAAGCAGCGTGGACTAAATATTGATTGTTAAAGTATGCTATTTTTAAATACCATCTGCACCTTCCTATTCTATTTTTTGGGCCCTTATAGAATTCCAGCAATTTAGTGAAACACAATCCATTACTAATCCCACTGTTCACAGGTTTACCTGTTCTTGCCTATGTTCCCAGCCTTTTCCCAAATAATTGTTCTGCAGAAAACCCCCTCGTTTATCGGTTAATCCGTCAGACTCTACAGCGATAAATGAATTTCCACAAAGTAGGGATTCTTTATTTATAAATCGAATATTTTGATGCATTATATGCAGAATTGTAGTGCTACATGATTCCGTCGAAATGTTTTTTTGTGCGAGTCCGTCTTTCATGGTGTTGCCTGTTTACAGGTATATGTGATGTAAATATGCTTGGAAACAAAAGGGAAAGGCTAACACTGTGGAACTGTTGGCCCTCATGATAATGTGGTCCTGTCAATCCCTTACCCATCCGATCTACTAGACTCCCAAATTCCCACTACAGAGACAGGAGAAAGCACCATTTCAAATCATTCACACCTTTGTCTACCTGCCACTTTCAACAACCATCTTTGCACTGCAAAACACTGGGTTCTGGATTGTGCAGCCATGATAAGCATGGTGAGACTGTTTCTTGTTGTTTGGGAAGGAGCGAGCCATTACTTTCATCCACGTAATTCCGTGGACAATTTTTCCAGCTGAACCAGGTTTACAAACACTATCCATCCATCCAACCTCTTCCGCTTATCTGAGATCAGGTTGCGGGGCAGAAAGAGCAGAGATGGCCAGACTTCCCCCCTCCTCGGCCACTTCTTCTAAGCTTTTCCGGAACATTATCCATTTTCCGCAAAATCTTCTGGACTTTTATATGTTTTACCTTCTGTGTGTCTTATTGAGTTCATGTTCAGTGGGGTCAAGGGGGGTTTGTATTTTTTATTAACTTTGGGGCTGCACTCTTTCTTTTTATTATTACTCCGCCAGACACTTTTGGGGTTAATGTATGTGGGGGTTGGTTGCGGGAATATTGCTGTTGGTATAAGGGAGCCCCAGTAGCATTGCTAGAACAGTTCTGCTGAATAATTCATACTGAATTCTTCAGGTGGTGTCAAACGAGATTTTGCACCACTGTTCATAATTGCACTCAGTTTTGTTTTAATTCTCTCCTTGCTATTACCTCCGGGGTCTAGTGTGAGCCCCTATAACTAAGCACTTCCTTTTAAATAGCTTATTGATTGGTGGTCCTCTCTGAAGGATGTTAACAGCCAGCACACTGAGCGTAGAAAATAGTTACTGGTCATCCCAGGTTATAGAAGATGTGAAGGATGCCATTATACTTTAAAAGGACTGCAGTCTCCTAAGGAAAAGAGTCTGCTCTTCCATTCTTATATAGTTCCTCTGTGTTCTGAGACCAGTCCAACCTGTCAATAATATAGACCCTAAGTACTTGTGGGAGTGGACCACTCTCATCCACCCTTGAATAGTGACTGGACACATGTCCAAGACCATTCTTTCAAAGTTCTTATGATGTGAGACGATATTCCACTGGTCTGTAGTCATTGGGTCCCAATTTTCCCATTTTAGGGCCAACCTTTTTCATTCTACATGCTTCCATTGGGTCTTTTTTTAGAAAGCATAAAATCGCCTTCCACTGCTTTGCTGATGATCTTCAAATCTATCTATCTATTCCATCAAATAGTCACCCAGCTATTCAGACTTTGTTGAACTGTTCCGAGATGTTCAAACATGGATGGAGATAAACTTTCTCAGTCTGAACATAAGCAAAACTGAAATTATTGCTTTTGGGAAAGTCCTCAGTGGGTTTGACAGTGTTATTGGATCTCTGGCATCTTTTTTCATCAGTCTGCCAGAAATCTGGGGGTAATTTTGACTCTGCTTTTAAGTTGGGTAAACAGATCAGCGCAGTTAAGGTCCAGCTTTTTTTAACTAGACTACTTAGTAAAGTCAACACTACATTCCCCATGAACAGTTTGAGACAGTAATACATGCTTTCGTTACATCACGCCTTGACCACTGTAACTCATTAACATAGGTCTCAGTCAGGCACAAACCAGAGGCTGCAAGCGTTTAAATCAGCCTCGCCTTCTGACAGGGAAGAATAAGCGTGAGCATATAACACCTATACTGGCCTCCTTCATTTGGCTTCCTGTACATTTCAGGATCCAGTTAAAATATTACTGCTTGTTTTAAAGCTTAAATGACTTGGCACCTGTTTACCTGGGCGGAGCCCTTTTTCTGTATTCTTCTGTCAGAACCTTGCGATCCTCTGATCTTCAGTTACTCCATATCCCCAGAATAAAGCTTAAAACCAGAGGAGGTAGAGCATTCTCGGTAATAGCCCCAGTTTTGGAACTGTCTCCCTTCAGTTGAGAAGCTGCTCAAAACTTAATCATTTAAAACCCCGTTAAGACATATTTTGTTTTCATGTGCATTCAATTTTCTTGATTTTTATGAAGTTGGTTTCATCTTATTTATTATTATTATTTTGTTTGATTTTATTGATTGGTTTGGTATAGTAGTGTGCAATGTATATTGAGTATATATACGCTGTAGTACCTGCTAACCTTTTCTTTTTGTTGTACAGCATTTCTTTTTTTCATAAACTAGGTTAGAAGGAAATGACGAATTGGTAGGCAGCAGTATGGTTTCATTGCTCTATGCGTGTTGATGGAAGTATAGGGTTGCATTGCATCTTTATGGACCTGGAGAAAAGCATGATGGGCTGACTCATCAGGGTTTACGGTAGAAGTGGCGGTTGTATTCAATAGAGGGAGGTGGGATTATCTAGGGGTTGGCTCTGAGCCCTTTCTTATTTGCAATGGTGATTGACAGGTTGACCAGGCGAATTAGACAGGAGTCTCTGTGGACTATGACGTTTAGCAGACGACAGGATGACCGTCCTGTTTTCCAGTCGGTTGGGATGATGTGATCTCCCAAATAGAAGCAAAAGATTGCTTGCGGTGCTGGGGAGGACAACTGCAAAGCGGCCTGGAGAAGTTCAGCACATACCACAGATGCCTGCAGCCTTTACTACCCTCAGCTGGCTCACCCTTGTGTGTAATCACGGTGAAACAAGGTGGTTCACAGCCTAGTGGAGGATCAGTCTCAAGAGCAGGGGCAGAGATATATAATGTCTCCTGGCCGGATCACGGCTTTAAACAGCCTGCTCAAAGTAGCTGGCCTGGCGGGTCTAGCTGCAGTGTTATACAAGGACTTTTTCATCAGTGACTCTGGCTGTGCCATTCTCAGACCAGTTTGTAAATCAGGCTAATTGCCTAATGTACATATTGGAAAGAGCAGGTGTAGCTTATTCGTCCAAAATTAAGTAACAATTGTAATAAACATAGATCCACTTACAGCACCTAATAGGTTATTTCTTTATTGACCAGTGATGCGAAGAATGAATCTAAACTGATGACCATTGAATAATGCGCTTCACACAGGATTGAAAATGAAAAGTGAGGGTACTGGCCAGCTGATTGCTCTGAGTGATCATGGTCCTGCAGTAATAGCTGACTTGCCTATGGCAATGTTCATTTGGGTGGACCACCACTTACAATGACAAGAGCTGCGACAACGGGTGCATTGCACTGTGACGGAGTTGTTAATATCACGGTGCACTACTTATATTTTCAAGAACTTGTGTTTGAATATACTCTGCCGATATTTATGATATTACTGGATCATATCATTGGAGAGGTATTTGTTTTGTGCTTGTCAGACTCTTTTTTCACCAACCACTATTTGCACCATATCAAAAATAATCATTAAAATCAGATTTTGTGGTGTATTACATGATGTGTGTTCAATTTGGTGTGTGCTTTGGGTGGCTATGCGTGTTGCTTGGTGCATGGGTTCCTTGAGAATTTGACGGTATTTGCCCATTCATATTTTCCTTCTGCCCTACTGAGAGCCCCAGGCTATGTCAGAGAAACAACCTAACAGGATGCTGCCACCTCCATGCTTTACTGTGAGTATGGTGTGTTATGGATGTTAGTGCATTTCTTAGTATACCATTTGGTATCGAGGCCAAATAGTTCAATTTGGTCTCTCATCTGACCACATCAAGACCTTTTTCGACTTGGCATCAAGATCTTCAGGTGCATTCTGGCAAACCTCAGCGAAACCTTAATGTGGCCTTTCTTGAGAAATACCTTTTCTTAGACCCTCCCAGCCACAATTGTGGAGCACTTGTGAGGTATTTGTCACATGCACTATTGACCACTCTTTGCCAGAAAATCCTGTAACTCCTTCAAAGTGGCCATTGGCCTCTTAACCTCTCTTACTAGTTTCCTCCTTGCTCTTCCATCCAGTTTAGAAGAGCGGCGAGATCCGGGAGGGTCCCTGGTATTACCAAACACTTTCCCTTCTTTAGTATAGACTTTACTGTGCTGCCAGGATTGATAAAGCCTTTGAAATTTTTTGTATCCATCTCACCTTATGTCTGTCTGCAACTCTATCCCTGAGATCTTTTTGATGCTTGCCACCATAGTCAGTTGTTTGCTGTCAGTTACTGCAAACGTAGAATGCTCCAGGAACAACTGTTTTATGCTTCCTCAATCCACTAGTTGGTGATCCTGGTGGAAGCCGAAACCATAGTCTGCAATGGAAATGATGATTTACTTACACCTGATTAGTGTACAAATATTGTTTAGGAGGGGTGATCCTTTATTAATCTCAGTATTTGTTTTTATTTTTTTAATTCTTCTAAACTGTAGCTATGATATCTTTCCTTGGATGTTATAAGATACATTGATGATAAAGCTGGAAAAATTGGTTTGTGTGTTTTCATTTAAGGCTGTAAACAAAACAAATGGGAATATTTAGAGGATGATTCTTTTCTATACCTGTGAAGGTTCCAATGATATTTTAAAATATGTATCCATCTTTTAACAAAATGGGTATAGCTCTTACTTATCATTGAACATTCAATATTGTACTTGTCACTCACCAACTTCATACTGGGTTAAATAATACTTCATCACGCTTTACAGCTTATATAAATAAAAGCCGAACTGAACTTTCCAGAGACTCCAGAACTACAGATCAGTGATGCAGTGACTAAAATAATTAGCATGCTCTTTCTTGGTGTAATTGGAAAATCCAGAAACCACGAAGAACAAAAAGCAAATTGTGCTTCTGTAAGCAGAGGAGTACCATTATTTCTATTGTTTGGTAACTATTTTGCCACTGGTCAGCTGCTGTTTGTTTCTGAATGAGGTTTTAGTATAGTAGTGAGGAGATTGCAAACAAAATTCTTGTCCCCAGTGGTCTTAAGAAAATGAAAGACCTCAGTTGTTTCTTTAACACTTTATTAAGCTAGCCCCTACCTCTATACATTCTTCAATTTCCATTTCTGTTGGACTCTCAGCAAAGTAGATGCAATATATTGCTCAGCTCCATTCTGATCAGAATAATGACTTAAGCTTGAAGCATTCCCCAATACTGTGCTGATTTACTTTCTTGTTTCAAATTACTGTGGCTTCCTTTAGGAGAAAAATGTCTCTGAACTTGTCATACTTTGGTGTGGCTTATTCTGCACAGCCTTGACTGGGAAATGTTTCCTTCATATAATTTTTTCTGTAATACTGTTTTTCTTTTGGCTGTGCCGAACAGTATCCACTGTCACTAATGTCAGCACCTAGTGGTACAGTGGCATATCTGAAACAGTCACTTAGAAAGGACCAGCCTAATGTCTGCCCTGCTCCTGGTGTGGTCAGTCAAGGATGACCTGTTCTTGTATAGTAATCTGTCATTCTAGAAAGCTGAAACCATGGCTGTGCCTGGGGCATAGTGAAGAAGGCTTAAACTATACTTTCTTGCAACATAGACACATTAACATACACTCATGTGAAAAAAGTAAGTATACCCTATCAATTTTTCTGCTTTTTTAAATAATATGCGACAATTAAGATTTGATCTTCATTTAAACAGTATTGACAGATAAAAAATCAAATCATGCCACATTTACACATTGTAGTTCCGCGATATAATTTAAATAAACATAAATGAAAATGTTGAAAAATGAAGTATACCCCTACATTTGAGTACATTAAATACCTAAATTTGGAATCAGATGTGCAAAACCAGGTGAATGGTTAGAACATCGATAGAGAGAGGATCTTGGAAGAAATGTCTTATTTAAAACACAGACATTTGGTTTTGTTTGCTCTGTTGTTAAAGGTGTATTATCAAGATGCCAAAACCGAAGAGCCCTAAGAGTCCTGAAAAGATCTCTAAATCAAGCGTTCCTCTGTCCAGATGACAATTTACAAGAGGAAGAGATTTGAAATAACTGCACCAACTTGTCCAGGCTGTGATACAGCAGCAAGATCAGCTCCAGAGAGGACCACGGGGATGCTGAAAAACTTTTCTCATTGATGTCCAGAAACTGTTGAGCAGTTACTGAATATGCCTTGAGGTTGTTTCTACCAATGCTGTTGAGCCATAGGTGTACTTAACCTTTTTCCAAAAGTAAATGGCATATCTGTTCATTTTTTTGTAAAATGCATTATTCAAATTCAAATTTTCATTTTTCCCCGATTATATCACTCTCTTACTTACAACTTCAGTATGTTTAGAAAACAAAAATATTGAATACTTATTTTTCCTACTTGCACCATGTAAATGGTCCTGTCCCTTGTTTCTGGTATAATTTGAAACATTATGGAATCTAAGGCAATAGACTCAATGTGGCCTTTTAGTTTCTGCGACCTAAGCTTTGAATTAAGACCTTTTAGGGGACCTAATTGTACTGTTCTAAGTTGCAGTGCCTTACTACTCAAGCTTTGTTGCTTGTCAAAGGGGCCTAAATAAAATTGGCAACTTTTATTTGAAGCACACAAGCTATAACTATAGTTTTCCTCATCTCAAACATGTTTTATTTTCTTTATCAGAGACATATTATTTTACAGAGATATTAATATATTAGAACCCAGAAAAAGGAACATGGAGAAATCATAGGAAAATTGAGGTTGCATTCTTCTGCTTTTAAACTTTCAGAAAACAATGTTAATGTTAAAGTCCAATAAATGTCAGTTTTTCCAATTACAAGACTGATAATTTGGTTGTTGTGAGAATGTTATTAATCCCAGAGTGGAAATTGTCTTTTCGTATGACCTTTGAAGATCCAGAGTCATGGTCTGCCATTGTACAGTGCTCTTGAGAACTGTTTTCAGGTTAAGGGTCTTTGAGATAGCAAAAAAAAAAAAAAAAAACCCACAATGTAAGGTTGCAACAGAAATCTCCTCATCCCTGCAGGGTTGTTTTCCATTTAACATGTAGACTATTATCATTTATTCATACTGCAAAGATGGGAACAGAGAGAGCTATGGTCAAGTTCTGCATATACACATAGCTGTCTTTTTGCCTACCATAAAACCAACAAGCTTGTCCATAGTGACTACATGCAGATAACATCTACCACTGTATATATTTTTTGAAAGTGGAGTGTTTAAATTCAGCTCACCTGCCTTCTTGTATATTGAGTGTCTTCCCTGAGCTACTTTTAGGAATGTATGTCTGACAGGTAAATAAAATATGGGCAGAAGATGATCAGGCATCATTTCATTGTCTATAAGAAAATGTTTGTTTCAATTTTTTATAGCCAGGTATAAATACTCTGTGTTATATTGATATCTTGGAGAGTTTAAATTAAATTTAGGCATAGACAATATGCTTAAAGAAATATGGCATGTACAATTACAACAAGTGAATAACAGCACAACAGTGTAGGAGAAAACGTTCATTTCAAAGATAACATTTATTGTTCTAGAGCTACTCATGTAGGAGTTTAGAGAGGAAAAGAGTTTTAATAAAATGAAAATACCACAGAAAAAAAGGAGGGTCCAATTTGTGTGCTTTAACATTTTTGAAGTTGGCTCTCATTATAGTGTATAATTTCACCCAAGACTTAACAGGAGACTCAGGCACCTTTGTTAATTTCTGCACATATTTTTTCTTAAAAAGCTAATTTTATGTAAAAGCCCTTTAACACAATGCAATACAAATTCATTCAATCTAAGTGTGATCCCTGGAGAAAGTTTGCACAGCCAGTGACATTCGACAAAGGCTCCTCATATGAAACTTTAGTGGAAGGAACTCAAAGAGTTGAAACTGGAAGAACACTGCTCAGAAAACTAACACAGAGAACATCGGCAGACAGAAACCTGGATACTGTAAAGTGAACCCTTGGCATTAAATTATGAAAAACGCACGGCTGTGATGCTTCAAAATTATAATAAGCAGTACTTACCGTCAACGCCTTCAAGTCCATCCAACAAACATATAGTTCTCCAGTAGTAAAAAACCTGGACCTCAAAGGTCTCCATATTCTAACAAACTCTAACAAACAACCATTTGTATTTTTTTTAAAGATAAACTTGTTCCCTAGTGCAAACTTCAAATCTTATTACCCGTCAACGAACAATGCATGTACTCTCACAGAAGTTTGTTTGTTAATAATAAATAGATGCATAAGATTAGCTGCGCATGCTAATACATTTCATGTCTTTTACAGCTGTGAGATCGCTTTAGTGATAATCTTATACAACTACATACTGTATCAATGAAAAGCCTAAATGTGTATCCAATAGTAATGAGTTTTCACAGTATGTGGTGACATATGTGGGATTAGAACATTAGAACACTCTGAACAGAACAATATTCAAGCCCAACAAAGCTCACCAGTCCTATCCTCATTTCTTCCAAAAAAAAAACATGAGTTGAGTTTTCCAAAGTCACAACGTCTTACTGTCTCTACCATACTGCTTGGTTGCTTATTCCAAGTGTCTATCATTCTTTGTGTAAAGAAAAACTTCCTAATATTTGTGCAAAAATTTACCCTTTCTTTTGATAAAGCAGATTCATTTAGCTGGGATGCAACTCTCCTAGACATATTAAAATCATATTTCATCAATGAAAAAGTGAATAAAAATAAACGCTTTTTATTTGAAAAGAAAAAAAAAAGACAGCTTGGTTGTGCAAAAAAATAAAAAATTATTGGTTTTAGATTGAGCTGTAGTTTTATTACAACATGCGCAAAAACTTTGAAATATGACTTAAAGATGTTTACCTAACTATGTTTTTAAAAGTTTGCTTGTCAGAGAATCACTGGTAGATTTTGTAACTGTAGCCTAACAATAGTAAAACATGCAACGAACACCAAACCAAACCAGGTACTTTTCAAGGCAAATGTATAAAAATGTCTATCATTCCCAAACAGCTCATATGAAATTTTGATAAACCCTGTTAAATTAAGCTTAAATCACATAATCACTTTAATTACATAATGATTGCGTGTTCAAATCCACACTGTGGTGGCATACAGAGCCAAAAATTATGTAAATTGTGTCCATCGTCCAATACAAAAGACTATGTATTAGTATAAACAAAATGTATAAATCTAGCCATTCTCAACTGCAAACCAAGCTGAGCCATTATGGGACTTTGTCTTTGCCAAAATCTCTTGTCCTTTTCTTTTGGCTGATCTTCTTACTTTGAAGATTTGATCTTTTCTTCAAATTCTCCTCTTTCTACTATTCTTTGATTGATTTGCCCTACTTTTTCATATAGAAAGTTGAAGGACTCATATAAGAAGTAAACAAATTAGAAAAACAAAGCCAGAACAACTTCTAGCCCAGGTCATCCACGGCGAGAAGTTTATAAAACCTTACTTAAAAATATTTTTAAGTCATTTTTACTATACTTTTAAAATGTCTCACTGTCACTGTTTCAAGTTCTTAAACCTACTTTGATTTTCTTTTTATTTTTATAATTTGATATGCATTATGGAGGCTGAAAAGATATTACAAAAACAACAAATACCTTCCTTCTCAGTCCAAACACATAAAACTCTTCATACAGAAATAATACTTCTAGTTTAGCTCAAGAAAAAGTCAAAGTTAGGCATTATAAAAGCATATTATGTGAAACCTTCCTTGATGTAAACCAGACATTCTAGAGGCTGGCGTAGTCCATGTGACCTTTTGGGTTTGTAGAAATATATATAAAACACTGAAAATTAACTTTCCAATTTTGAGCCACTGTAATTTGACACTAAATTCTTAATTCTCTGTAACTATCTTATATGGTCCCAATTCTTGACTTCAAATTCAACATATTTTCTTGGATTAGTATAGTTGAGGGCATGTGGTACATATTCATTAGCACATGATTGTAACCTTAAAATTAAACTTAAGTTTATAGAATTATTTTGCAAATCAAGGCTGTCCTTGCCCCAGCTCTTATACTTATAATTTCTACTGGCAGAGGCACAATGAGCTCTGCCTTTCTTTAGTTGCCTAAAACAGTAAAAACAATTTAGTTGTGATATAGGAAATAATAAAACAATAGCAAAATGAAATCAGACACTAAAATGGTTTAAAACTTGGATTAACTGGTAAAAAACTCATATGTTGTAATTGAACGACTTCTGGGACAATATGTTTAAGACCAAACAAAATAAAATTATGGTATAAGTAAGCAATACAAATGTTCAGACATTTAAAAAGAGATACTAGGGGAGCTCTGCTGCGCTTAGCCAACACCTGGGTGGGCAATATGTGCTAACCACTTAGGATCTGCCACTCGTGTATGGGAAGCGGATGTACAATTTAAACAGATTTTTATTTTCATGGGGAACTGCTACATAAGCATAATAGAACTAATATTTTACATTACAGTAGTGTTCCTATAGTAAAAAAATAGTAAAGCGTAATAAATTGAAAGAAAATTTCATGTTGCATTAGAGGTATTTGTTGTTTTAACATTTTTCATTCTAACGGCTTTAAAATTAACACTCAAATACTTTTAAGCGTACACTTTTGCTGTAAAACTTCAGTAAAAACAATTTTGTGAATTAACTTTTCATCAATATAACGCATTAATTTTGATTCTGTGTTTGAAGTTACATCATTGACAATACAACACAGAACTGCCCATGAGAGAATATCATTTCTCTCTCTCCTAATAAATAAACCAACTTTTTCAAAGATGTTTGTCCCTGTGATTTGTTAATTGTCACAGCAAAGCTATTCTAGCGGGGAAACCGTAAGCGTTTTAATACGAATGGCATGTGTCAAGATCCTCGCTGGTGTCCAATGTTATCAGCGGAAGATGTACTACATTACCTTTCTTCTCACCTGTTAAAAAATTTTTACATGTCAGAATTGTTTGACTAATTTTGAATCCAACTAATCTTCCCTATTACACAGCCCATCACTCAGACAAAGTATGCAGTAACATTATAACATATCCTTCTTTACACAGTAATTCGTCAGGTGGAAGACGGATGAACATTAGTTGCAGATATTTTATGTGATATTGTAAGTTGATGTTTTCATCTTCCACGCCACCACCACCAATTTTTCAGCATTGTCTATTGATATGCATTTAACCAATCTGCCATGTAACGATCAACAATTTTGTTAACCCAATTCGTTTGACTTCTGTTTATATTTCTCAGTGCTACTAGGATTGCCCGTGTAACTCATTTCTTCTGTTGATAACCCTTCAGGATGAAATTCTTCAATAAAATTTAGGACATAATAAGTTTTCCTTTTATTAGAACTTAAAAATTGAGGAAAAGCAGTAAAATGTATAAAAGCTGAGAGCACAGGAACTGTGTCTGACAAAACATTCATACAAATGAGAGGTGGAGAGGGACTGTGGGGATGATTAAGAAAATGGATTTGAGAGAGGAGGCGGGCCTTGAAAAAATCTCTTGGCAATGCTTCGAGATTTCTTTTGCAATAGAGAAAATAACATGTACTTGACACCAAAACTGAGATTAAGCCGTTAATTCATACTTGAGAAGACACATGTAAAGCCAATATGAATGTTCTATTAATGCATCAACAACACTGTTTCAGTGTACAATGCTAAAATAAAATCCAATCAGCTTTAACTTGTTCACTCTGCCGCAGGAGGCAATGGCAAAAACTGGCTGAAAATAAAATGAAGAGCTTTATAATTATGTCCAACATCAGGAAATTAAAGCAATTTTTAATTTAACTACCAGGTTCAAGGATGTAGTCTTGACTTGTTTAACTGGTTTTAACACCATAAATAGGGGATGGAATAGCATAGAATATAAACTTCGTTCAGTTACACTGGCATTTTATTTCATGTAATTGTTAACCTGTATAATGTTACCACTGTTTTACAACAGTGAATGAAGGGTCTACAAGTAAAATAGTAGTTTAATAACCAGCAATATCTTTCAAGCCACTCTCAGAACATTTCTGGCAATACAAAACCTTCAATCCTGACATTCTTTACTTGACAATAACAATAAGTGATAGTTAATTCTATGTGCAAGAAAAAATATGTCCCATTTGGGGGTGCTTGTCTAGCAACAGTATAAATCAGTTACATAATGAAAAAACACCTGCTAATTTGCCCATCAAATAAAACATCTCTCTGAGAAAATAACATTCTGAATTCTGCAGCTATAAAGGGAAAAACATTTGTCAGGAAAAGATAAATTGCATAAACTGGCAACTAATAATGTCCAGAAGTATAAAAATAATTTGTATAATCTGAGTATACTGTGCTCACTAAGGTACATAATGTATATTATTCTTGATAGTTCAATAACCACAGTGGCCAGAGGGGCTTTCATTTTTTCTACGAATCATTATCAAACAATTAAAAAAATAGATAAAATATAACAATCTATACTTAAGAAGAAAAAATGTTTAATAAAGAAATGTCTTTCACAAAAGTGCCTGTGATTATATTCTTTTTCTTCTAAATAAGACACAGAATAAGTTCAATTGAAAAAATCTAGATACAAAATTTAGCAGTATGAGAAGACAATTTCCCCTTGGGGATTAATTACAGTGCCAAATACCAAAACATACAAATACTAGAACCCATATCCAAAACACTGTGTCACAGTAGCAAAATAAATCAAGAAATGAGTTCGGAATAATCTGAATTTATAAAAACATCACCATTAACCAAATAGAAAACAAGGCTAAAAGTTGGCAAACACATTCAAAACAACATTTATGGTAATAATAATGAGTTTTATCATTCATTATAATTTTCCTAAAAAGCCACAAAGTAAAAAAAAGATGCAAAAGTACATTCTGTTACATCACTCTGTTTATTTTTCAGTGAATATTGCAGGAATGTTCAATTTACACATTTGCAAAATTAACTGATCACAGATTCATTCATATTCAGTATGGTCACGAAAAAGGCAAAAGGTAACTTTGTCTCAAAGAAAAGACACATTTATGAATAACCTCGTCTGATGCAGTGTCTGATTTATTGCCATTATCCTCTTCTTCCTGCGTCCTCTTCATCATTTTGGGCTCATTTTCCTATAGTCCCATTCTCTTCCTCTCTTTTATCTAGCTGGCCAGTTTCTGGTGACATAAGACCATCAATTTTATGATTAAAAGAGGACGAAAGCAATGCATTTTTTGAACATAAAAAACAAGTAACTTAAAAAATATGCGCAAATGAGTAAAGATGAACTATATTTATGTGGCCTATTTCCCATAGCTATGTAAACAGGCAAGATGGAGCTAGAAGGAAAATAAAAGGGTCGATCAGGTGTAGCTGTTTAGTGGAAAGTAACTCTGACAGCATAATCATAGTCCTTGCAAAATCGGTTTTTGACATTTATATGTATTTTGACATTTATATGTATTTTAAGGTTGACTAGGTCAGAAAAGGCTTGAAAAAAAAACCACTTGGACCATTTTAATAAGCAGCTCTAATACACAGTCATATGAAAAAAGTTTGGGACCCCTCTTAATTCTTTGGTTTTTGTTTATCATTGGCTGAGCTATCCAATGGCAACTTCCTTTTAATATATGACATACCTTATGCAAGAGTAGTATTCAGCAGTGAAATTAAGACGTGGATTCTTAAAGAAAATCTTCCCAATACTCGCATCATATTAAAATTAGACAGGTGCATAAACTGACTTGTGAAATATTGCATCAATACTTAGCCTGATTTTGCAAAAATAACAGCCTCTAGACACCTTCTATAGCCTTTGATGAGTGTCTGGATTCTGAATAAGGTATTTTTGACCATTCTTCCAATACAAAATCTCTCGGTTTCCAGTTAAATTTGATGGCTGCCGAGCATGGACAGCCTGCTTCAAATCATCCCATAGATTTCCGATGATATTCAAGTCAGGGGACTGTGGCGGTCATCCCAGAACATTATTATACTCCCTCTACATGAATGCCTTTGTAGATTTCGATCTGTGTTTTGGGTCATTGTCTTGTTGGAATATCCAACCCCTCGCAACTTCAACTGTGACTGATGCTTGAACATTATCCTGAAAAATTTTTTTGATATTAATTCATCAACCCTCGACTTTAACAAGGGCCCCAGACCCTGAACTAACCACATAGCCCGTATGATGGAACCTCCAACCAAATTTGACAGTAGGTAATGGGTGTTTTCTTCCACGCCATACGTGGTTTTTATTATGACCAAATAACTCAATTTTTTGTCTGATCAGTCCAAAGCACTTTGTTCCAAAATGGATCTGGCTTGTCACAAATGAGCATTTGCATACAACAAGCGACTCTATTTGTCAGGCGTGAGTGCGGAAGGTTTCTTCCTCATCACCCTGTCGTATAGATGTTCTTTGTACCAAATTGTGCTGAATTGGCAAACGATGTACAGATACACCATCTGCAACATGATGTTCTTGCAGGTCTTTGGAGGGGTGATCTGTGGGTTGTCTGTAACCATTCTTAAATCCTGTGCATATGCCGGTCCTATATTTTCTTGGCCTGCCAGACCTGGGTCTAACCCAGTTTCGACCCTACTGATTTGCATACCAGGAAGGTAGGGCCGGAGGATGCCATCATCTACATGCTACACTGATCCTCTCCCACTTGGACAGAGGCAGTGTTGCAGTAAGAATTATGTTCTGTAGTTCTCTAGCGCCTTCAACACCATTCAACCTCTGCTCGTAGGGACAAGCTGACAAAGATGGGAGTAGATTCATACTTGGTGGCATGGATAGTGGACTGTATCTTACAGACGAACCTCAGCCTTCTGCGTTGCGAGACTACAATTCTGACTTTTCATGGTCAACTGCACCAGGGCGCCCGCCAGAGACTGTGCTTTCTACGGTCCTGTTCAGCTATATACATCGGACTTCCAATACAACAAAGTTCTGCCACGTGCAAAGTTTGCTGGCGACACTGCTATCATGGGCTGCATTAGGGTGGGCATTAGGAGATGTGGGAACCCTAATCAGAGACACTCGGTAAATGGTGCAACTCCAACCACCTACAACTGAACACCAGCAAAACCAAACGCTGGTGGTGGATTTCTGGAAGCCCAGGGCCCTCCACGGACCCCGTGATCATCCAGAGGTGACTGTGTTGCAGAGGAGTGCAGACCTATAAATACCTGGAAGCACAGCTGGATGATAGAATTGGACTGGACTGCGATACTGATGCTCTGTGCAGAGAGGACAGAGCTGGCTATGTCCTTCAACATCTGTAATAAGATGTAGCTGATGTTCTATCGGACCCGATTTGTGGTGAGCACCTCTTCTATGTGGTGGTTTGCTGGGGGAGGCTAACATAAAGAAGAGGGGCAGCCTCACGCCTGGACAAACTGGTGAGCAGGCCTATTGTGAGCACGAGGCTGGACGGTTTGACATCTGTGGCAGAAGCTGACGGCTGAGCAGGCTCCCTGTCAATCATGGAGAATCACCATCCACTGAACAGTATCATCTCCAGACGGAGAACCTTCAGCGACAGACTCCTGTCACTGTCCTGCTCCGCGACAGACTGAGGAGATAGTTACCCCCAACACTATATGATTCTTCAATTTCACCGAGAGGTAAGCGTTCTTGATTAACACTATACAATTTTATATATTATACCTGCCTTGTACTCTCCACCTTGCATTTTTATCACTCTTTAATTAATATTGTTTTCATCAGTATGCTGCTGATTGATCTGAGCTGCCCTGTGGGACATCCTGAAAGTTCTGGGTTCCCCTAGAGGTTGCTGGATATCATGCCGGTATGTACACTGAGCCTGTCAGTGATGTGTGCAGAGTGGAGGCCAAAACCTCTCTGTTTTGATTGATTCTGGGGTTCGTCAGGGTGTGTTCTTGCTCTCTGTTCAATACTTGTATGGACTTGGAGTTGGGCAGGTCGTGGGGTATCTGTTGGTGACGAAGGTCTGAGATCTTGACTTTCTGATGATGCTCTGATCTTCGCCCAGAGTCAATGAAATCAGATCGGGCGCTAGAGAAACTGGCGAGGAGTCTCAGGTGTTTGGGCTTCTTGAGTGTCCTGGATAAAACCAAGATCAGGCCTTTAATGACCTCTTGGGCTGACAATCAGGAGTGTGTGTTTTGGAGAGTGTTGACCTTGTTGAGAGGTTTACTTGCAGCAGCAGGTGACTCTTCCTATGAAGAAGTTAGTAGGCAGTTAAGGAGAGCATGGGGGTGTCATGAGGTCGCTGGAAGGGGTGTGTGGTCCATCCATCCATCCATTTCTAACCCTGAATCAAACAGGGTCACAGGGTCTGCTGGGTGTCCAGCCAACACAGGGCACAAGGCAGGGAACCAATCCCTGGGCAGGGGTGCCAACCCATGGGACACACCTGAAACACACCAATCACACTGGGGCCAATTCAGAATGTAATCCACCTAACCTGCATGTCTTTGGACTGTGGGAGAGCAGGGCGCCGGAGGAAACCCCACGCGGACATGGGAGAACATGCAAAACTCACATGAGGGAGGACCAGAGCGAACCGGGTCCCTAACTTCACAAGGCAGCTTAGCTACCCACTGCCACCGTGCCCACTTGAGGGAACATGTGTTGCTCCTGGTATATATGCAAAAGGGCGAAGGTCCAAGTCTTTAGAGTCTGGTGGCACCATAATAACGCTATATGGTTATGGTTATGGGCGCTATCCAGTGACCTGAGGCGAACTGGACTGCTTAGGTACTGTGTCTGCTCTCAAAAAAAAAATGCTGCTCATCTGCAGTTTGCTAAAAGATCGCATATGGACAAACCAGAAGGCTATTGGAAGAATATTTGTGAATGGATGAGACCAAATAGAACATTTTTGGTTTTAAATGAAAGCGGTATGTTTGGAGAAAGGAAAACCTGCATTCCAGCATAAGAACCTTATCCCATCTGTGAAACATGGTGGTGGTAGTATCATGTTTAGGCCTGTTTGCTGCATCTGGGCCAAGACGACTTGCCATCATTGGTGGAATAATGAATTCTGAATTATATCAGAGAGAATTCTAAAGGAAAATGTCAGGACATCTGTCCATGAACTGAATCTCAAGAAGGTGGGTTATGCAACTGCATGACCCTAAGCACACAAGTCGTTCTACCAAAGAATGGTTAAGAATAAAGTTAATGGTTGGAATGGCAAATCAAAGTCTATTGCTTAATCCAATCAGAAATGTTGTGGAAAAGGCCTGGGCGAGCAGGTAATATGATGAACCCCGCAACCTCTGTTCATGCGGAGAATAGATAAATTCCTCCAAACCCGGTGTGCAGGAATGAGCAAAAGTTACGGAAACATTTGGTGCAGTTATTGCTGCCGGTTTCACCTCAGATACTGAAAGCAGGGTTCACATACTTCAATATTCAATCATTTTCCTTAATAAATAAATGACCAAGTATAATATTTTTATATATTGGTTTAACTTGATTCTTTATCTACTTTTTAGGACTTGGTGAAAATCTGATGATGTTTAGGTCATATTTATGAAAACTCAAGCACAACTGTAGATGTCATCATCATAGTAAAAATGCTAATTATAACCTAGATTTTCAGAATGCTTTTGGTTTTTCCCTCTGCAGATTGTTGGTTGAGGAACATATCTCTTCTGAATAAGTATATAGTTGTCTAATCTATTGGAGCCTTATATAAGCATTGTAATGAATTGTGAAACCAAGTGAAATAATTATTGTTGTTTTTTTTGTATTCTACTTCAGTAGCACTAACTGAAACAATCTTGAACAGGGTGCCAGTTAATGCAGGGCCCATTTATGAACACACCAACACAAAGCCAGTTTGGGTGCCAGTTAGTAAACATGTATGTTTTTTACTGCAGAAATATTGGTGAAATCAAGGTAAAACTGGGAGAATCTATAAAATCCACACAAAAGAGGTTAAGCTCTGCCCACTAAGCCATCATGCCAAGAAAAAATGTTACTGATGCTTCTTATTTGATACATATACTGTAGTTACTATTGAAAAAATTGTATAAGGCAATCAAGAAAACATTCAATCTATTTATATAACATTCAGTCGCCCATTATAGTACCTGTCACTTAAGGCTTCATTATTTTCCTTGTCTACCCTAGCCCTAATTTCATGTCTTTGATTGAAAACCCCAGGCATTCAGAGGTCCTGTTTCATTCATACTTCTACTTCATTTCAAAAATTAAATGGTAAGGTGCATTAATCAACCAAAACTAACTGACAATACTGTGTAAAATGACTGTCATTTATCGTCTGTCTTCTGTCCTAGCCTTAATATCTGAGATGCATCTTGCCAAAACAACTTTTAATTTAATGTATTCTTGTATGGTAATTGTAATGATGTTCTAGTAATGAATAAGAGACAACTTTACAATACTGTACTGGGAGAGCAGCCTATAAAGAGGCAGTATAGGATTATGAATTTTATTTTCAGTTTTTAATTGAACATTTTTTTATTATACTTTTTCTACTCCTTTGTTTCTAAATATATCTTTTCCCTATCTAGAAATACAGTTTGAAGATATTTTAACCCTTTGAGAGTTTTTGCATTTTGAATTAAATATTTGTATGTCAATCATTTTTAACATCAAGTAATTTACAAGTCATGCACATTTAGAGTTGTATTTTTTGTAATTTTAAAACAAAAGACTGTTTCCCTCCACTGTATATTAAAGCACAAAGGTGTTTTCAGTTATTTCAAAACTTGTTGGTAATTCTGGACTGTTGGTTCCTTATCTATGTTTTATCTGTGACACTGAGAAAAGTGTAAAGTAAATTAACAATAAAAATTAACCTTCCAAATATATTTTCATCAATTTGAAACTGAAAGTATGTAATTAGTTTAAAATCATGTACAGTGGAACCTTAGATTGCGAGTAACTTGGCTTACTTGAATGTTTTGCAAGACAAGCTAAAATCTTTAATAAATTTGACTTATATCGACTATATTTGACTATAAGCGAGCCATGTCTTGCAATATGAGTAAATACGTGTCTTTGTCTGCCAAGCATACGTGATCTAACTGAGCTAATTGTTCTTCGTCTCTCGTTGTGGGATTATGGGTAATCATCCCCATTCTCCATCTGAGTCGTACTCACTCTATAGTCAACATCCGTACAAGTGTATACTGTTTTACTAGCATGGTGACCACATGTGTGTTGTAGTGTGGTCCTGTCTTTTCCCAAAACATACGAGCTGGTCTCAGTGCTTTGGCGACACCAGCTTTTATTCAGCTTGGAGAGCAGGAACATAACCAGTTATTTATTGTAGCGGGATCTGCCACTAACTATGCGAACACAGCAGTCAGGCAGGGTCAAAGGGACCAAATATTATTGTGCCTGCCAATTTATTATGTTCTGTGTGCAAAAGCTCGTGGCGCTTATAGCATGTCCGCGATCTTTTCAAGATTAAGCTTTTACATTGAACTGCTACAGTGCTTGGAGCCTGCGGTTAGCCAGGCGTTCTTCCGCCTGTCGTCACTTTGGGTGGAGTCCCAAAGAGTTTAGAAACTCACTCACACCAAGCCATGATTCTTTTCCAAGTGCAGGTTAATTTGTTTTATGTATTTTTACTTTATATTTTGTATTATTCATTTTATATGAATAGTTTTGGAGTTATGGAGCGAATCATCTGAGTTCCATTATTTCTTATAAATTTGCTTTGATGTCACGAAATTAACTTTGGATTGAAACACGTTTCGGAACAAATTAATAACTTGCAAACTAGAGGTTCCACTGTATTTGTTTATGTCTCAAGGTTCAATTTAGTGTAAAATACATGTGAGATAGACAAAATATTATCCTTACATTATTCATATGTTGAAAATAAACCAGCTAAGTGTTATCCTTTTGAAAATGTCCTTTGTCCTGTCTATCTTTTATTATATTTGCCCTACTTACTCCTTGGTTCCTTATTTGCTACATAGCTGGAGATGATTGCCATGGAAAATCCTGCAGACTTGAAGAAACAACTTTATGCTAGAGTTTGAGAAAGCGAGCAAGGTGTTGATATGAAGGAGGTGTGTCAAAGAATTTTTCAACTTGTAGTGGAAGAAATATTCAACCCTGATATAGGTAAGGAGGTCCTAGTTTCTTCAAACCCATGTTAATAAAACACAATAGCATAAAAAATATCTGGAACATGGCATCTAGTGATTTATCAACCTAAATTTCTGTATTTACCTCCGTAGACAACAGAAACTGCTTAAATGAAACATAACTAGTACACCACTTCCATCATTTATGGCTTTCCATGGACGAACCACTTTAGTAATAATAATGGGACGTTAATAATGCAATGTATACCTCTGTAACTGTGAAAGACCTTTCATATTCTCAGACTTGGATACTAAATTCTAAATAATAAGACAGTATAAACAAAAGTTGCATTTTGTGCATAATAAACAGTGTTGTAAAAAAACCATAGGGTCTCCCAGTAAGGATGATGCAGTATGGTGTCCAGTCCAAGAGCTCCCCAGGCTTCTGTGCTGATTTTAGGGGAATCATTAAACTGAGCCAAAGCTAAAATCAATAAATTACATTTTTCCTGTGAAACTGTGCTTTCACCTCCTTATTCCTGATTTCCAGTATATGACTTTGGTAAATTAATAATTTGATATAGTTAACTAGTAACATTGACATTTTATTTTGTTCAGTTATCACCAGGTGTGGTGTGTACAGTTTTTAAAATTTACAACTGGGCAAGTTTTATTTTGTTGTACATCTGATTTTAGGTTTATATGTGGCCTTGTGTTTAATTTTGAGAATTGTGCTACCTTTACATTCATCAGATTTGAAGACCATAATATTTAAACTTATAGTTTTCAAAGCATTCTTTAAAGATTTAAATACAACTTTACTTAACCACAAAATGTTAATGACAACAAGTGGTATTTGGTGGAGTTTTGTTCAACAGATTCCTGCCCCTTACCCTATAAGTATTATATAACAAGTATTAGTATGAGTTAAAACAGTAATTTAATTTTACAATTGATAGTTTTCCTCTTCAAAGTACTACATCGTTAGTTGTAATATTTATAAAGCCTGCTTTTCAGACATTTTCTTGGTCTTTCCCAAGGTGTATATCTATATTTTCATGTTTTTTTGATGTTATTTTTTAATCACACAAAAAGTACATTGCAAAATAAAATGGTTGTACCTATTTAATGCTACTGTTGGGTTTGTATATTTTCAAAAAAGGTATTTTAGATGAATGCAGTGCTTTAAATATTATGATTGTTATTACTGTTGTAATGTTATACATAAATGAACTTTTTGGATACCCTAGTGGTATATAAATTATTTAGTCTATAGAGGTTTGTGCTAAATGTTAAAAGCTGATTTTTTTTTCCCCTCAGGAATGTTCACATATGATGAAACAACAAAAAATTATTTTGGTTCAATCCTCCTCCTTGAAACCGAGGGTCCAGTTCACCTGATTGGCATTGTGCTGGGACTGGCAATCTTCTACAATAACTGCATCCTGGATATTCACTTCTATGGTTGTCTACAGAAAATTAATGGGAAAGAAAGGAACATTCGTGATTTGGCAGATTCCCATCGATACCAGGGTTCCTTTTCCTAATTTTGTTATGTAATGAATATTTTTCATGTGTTATTAATTATTGTATAATGGTATAGTTCATAATTTTTACATTAAGTCATCAGTATTAGGGATACATATCTTAAGACATTTACATTAGGTTTAGAAGAGAAGTACCTCTGCAGGTTAGCAAGGCCAGTAAACATATCTATGGATTACATTGTACAACTTATGTATATATGAAATTTGTAAGGTGCTCAAAAAGTTAAGAGTCTATGAAACACGAAAAGAGTATTCTGTGGTTCTGTTGATTTTGTAAATTGCAAAGCTTAGCTCTTGTGCACTAAAATTACCCCTGATTACCAAGTTTCAACCATTGTGATTTATAGTATATTTTTTGCTTCAGATCAAGTCGGTACCTATTCTAACTAAAATTAAGACAGCTCCCAATCCATATTTGAAATCTTGGGGCAAATAAAGTTTTGTGAATTTGGAATTTTCCAGATTCTGGAATGCCTCCAGACTATAGTTTTCTCTGCCATGGGTATACCCTGCAGGTGTGTTCATTCTGGCTTAGTCAGCATGTGCGCATGAGTTTGTTTCCTTCATATACCTTCATTGCTTCTCTTAATTATGGTAACCTAGCACAGAATTATGTATAATATATTTAGATAGTAATCCACAAAAAGGAGAAAGAAATGAGTCGCATGTTTTAAAACTGTTTTTTTATTCCTAAACTTTCCAACAACCTTGCAGTTGTCATCATCAGAAAATAATTAGACACATAGGAATCAAAAGAAATATATAGCAAATGGTGTATCAATAAGATGGAGTTCGGAGGGAGATCTAGTCTTTTTTCGTATTATTATTTAGGTGTCTTTCTTTTTTAAGCTTCCGACTGCTGGGTTCATGTCCAAGTGTCTGTGTGACATTTTTATTTGACAACCATATTCAGCCAACTCTCTAGCACTCTTAGTAGTAGCCTTGAATTTTACTTTCACATGTCCCAGTTAAAGCGTGTGTCCGGTTGAACTTATGTGTGTGTATATCTTCCTTCTGACAGTGTTGTAATGTTCTTGTATGTGTTTCTGCCAGTGTTTTAGATGTTTGTCCCATGTATGACTGGTCACTGCATAGTGTGCTATGCATTCCTATCTCTGATGCAGATTTCAGGCATTGGACAGCATCCCTGGGCAATTTTCAGGATAAGGCCCTTGATCAAGGCTCAATGGCAACCTTCAGATGCCAGCAGAAATCATAGCCACCAGATTGTATTGTCAAATAAATTTTTTTATAGATTTTTCTCTTAATAGGTCGAAGATGAAGACTTTTAGTCTTGTTCCAATCACTATGATTAGTATTTATATATATATAAATCTCCTCCATAAAACCTCTTGTCTAAAACACTAACACGTGGCGATAAAAGAATATTCTGTGTTGCACAGTAAAAACTCTTGAAACCCTCTTTAAACCTTGGCTTGCTGTATTGAACATCATACATAAATAGTTGTTAGGTTTATTTGTCTACTGCTAAAATTGACTAACACACAAAGAAGAGTAGCCATAACATCTATAGTTGTTGATATTTAAAATTGGTATTGAGTTGTTTATCTATTTAAATTAACAGCTCAAAATTACTGACACAATCAACAATGTATGTTTCATTCTCATTTTTGCCTTGATTCTGGTTAACATTTGATAGTTTTATCAAAGTAATATCAGTAATTTTGTTTTTTGAATATGCATATTTTAGGAAAAATTGTAAATGTTGTTATTTAAACTGAAAAAAGAAAACACAGTTGGAAATAACATGCCTGACAAAGGCTATACAGCTGAAATATTGTGTTTACTTATTATTTTCTGTTTTTGTAGTGTAAAGGAATAACTTCTTTTTTCCTTTTTTAGATACAGGCCATTAAAAGCCCTCGTTAACTTCATACACATTTGAGTATTTAATTGTGTACTTTAGTTTCCACAAGTAGAAGGAAGTTAGTGTTGTCTGTTGGCTAAATAAGTTGATTTCTTGTGTTAAATTAGTCTTTAGGGCTGAAAAAGGCTGAACAAATAAATTCAGTATAAGCATGCTGATGTGGGACATGTATATTGTTCTAGATAGATGACATGAGCTAGACAAAATGTTTTGAGTATTTCTATCAAAAATGAATCTACAGTATACTAATAAAGGTAAAGCCCTCACTGACTGACTAACTCACTCATCCTCATCCACTAATTCTCCAACTTCCCGTGTAGGTAGAGGCTGAAATTTGACGAGCTCATTCCTTACAGCTTACTTACAAAAAGTTAGGCAGGTTTCATTTGAAATTCTGTATATTATATGATCATACTTATGTGCATATATGGCCAGCCTGCAGCTTCGGTCACAGTGTTAGGCGGAGTTGCATCCCTCATCATCACGCCTCCCGTTGTGAGTGCGTGCCCATATAAAACCCCACACATGCGTCAGCGGCAATGAATAAAACCTCTGCCATAAAATATTAAGTGGGTGAAGGAGCCAGCCTTGTAAATGAAGATAGAGATGGTCAGGGTGGTGTTTGGCACAAACTCAGCAAAACATCGACAGAAACTTTAAAGAGCCAGGTCTTAGCTAACATTAAGTAAAGCTGTGGACATTGCACAGATAGCAAAAGCACAATGAGAACCTTCGATACATATTACTCCAGCGGCTCTGGAAGAAAACTGACTGTGAGCGCGGTACAGAGGTTTCAAGGAAAGGCTCAAGGCTGAACAAAAAAGCGCATTATACAGTTGAGATGGCAGCAAAAGAATATGACAAGTAGCGCGCCACAACATATTCATAAGTGCAACTACTGCGAGGAAACAAACGCTTAGAGGTGTAAACCGTAAGTTTAAATTAAGTTTATAGACACGCTGCCTCTGGTGTTTGTCATGCCCTACGGCCAGTCGATGATCGCAGATAGAATTTAATGAAGGCCAGCGGGATATAAGCAGAGACTTGGCTTCGCACAGGTTAAAATTGCTAAAAAAGCAGGTTAAACTTGCTGAGAGTGAAGGACTGTGTATGCAAATAGATAGGAAAGCAAGGTGTAAAGCTTAACTTTAAATTTAAGGAAGGCATTGCGGGTCTGAGCTAACGTCGCCACGAGATACTGCGCTTCAGCTGAGAACCTTGATGCATGTACTCTGGAGTGGTTCCGTGAACTGACTGTGAGCAGTATGATAAAAAACAACAGCTTCAAGAAGCAGAACAAAAATGCGTACATTGAGAAGACAGCAAAGAATATTAGCGGTGATGCATACAAACATATTCATTAGTGCCTTCTTTCTTGAGAAATATAGAGCACTGCAGTGGAAAAAGTCAATGTCCAGCTAAAGGAAGACAGTGTAAAAAAAAAAAAAAAACCTGTGTATGCGGTGTGTGATGCCTCAAATATAGGAAGATGAGCTGTTTATTGATGCAGTAAGAAAGGAATGATGAATGAAACCTGTTATCTTTACAGCGGTTGACAAACACGGAATGTAACCCGAACTAACACATACTCCATCACGAACCTGATTGAAAGAAATATTATTGATAATCAAATCCTTGATGAGTTCGTACCTCCGGTTGTAATATGACCAAGCTGTGCGCTGAGCTTACTCTTGAGCATGCAACGTACAGTTGGCCATGAAAAATAATCTTGTCTCAAATCTCGCAACGGATTGCTGTCATAATGTTTGAGTTTCATGGTTTGTTTTAGTTTACATTCATTTGCGAACTTGTGTTAGTGACGTCGGCATCTGTCAGCGTTGTAAGCATACAACGGTTTCTCGATAACTGCATCCAGCTTTTGAGAGTTTAAACATTCATAAACATCAAAGTGTCCACTACTCAGATGCGTCACCTGTGAATCTAGATGTTTAAGAGACATTGGCGGTTGTGAAGGTGTAAAATATTTGGCCATTTGGGTTCCTTGGTAAGAGACAAACAATTCAATGACGACCATCAACTCTATGCAGAACCATAGGTGAAGGGGTTTAAGCATTTCTCTGCTCCTGTGTGATATAATTGTCTCTTGTACCGTCATCAGTCCACACCTTGAACCTGTCCCAGTCATTCAATACATAAGATACAGTGTTCTCTGGATATCAAGTGAGCCTGATATGGCTGTGCAATATGCCAACAAGAGAATGAAAAGGCGGGTGCGCACTCCGGGCATGGGAACCACTAGGTAAGTGACAGTTCTTTGCGAGTTGATGGTCACCTCGATGAACATGTGCTGAGATTGCAGTTGGAATGATAGAAAATGGGTACCTGAACAGTAAAAGTAGTAAAATACTACACAATAACTGTAATCACAATTCTTGAACAATAAAACAGCGGAAATCAAGTGGATTAAATAAAAGACTGTAGTTATCAGCAGGGAGGCGTGAATCCGTGGCGAAGCCAGGAAGGGGAATGTGAGACTGGAGAGATGGACAACCTTATATGAGCAGGCAGCCAACAGCGTGAGGAAGCGTTGGGATGGAGGGACAATGCTGCCTCACGATGACCGAGCTACAGACTATTGACACTATGTAAAATAGAAGTTCAGTTAGCGTTGGAAACCCGTGTGCCAAATTTCTTGAAGATGGGCCCATTAGTAACAAACACCATTAGAAAGTTCAATATGGCAGTGGCGTCATACCTGCGAAATAATCGTACATCGGTTTCGGTTGGTGCAGGGCTTCGCCACCAAATTCGTGAAGATGGGGCCATAAATAAGAAAGTTCAATATGTGAACTTTCTGTCAAACCATTATGACCGTTCGTGTAGAATTTCGAGAAATGAAACCTGTAACTTTTGTAAAGTAGCTGTAAGGAATAAGG
>NC_053155.1:322971846-322984346 GCF_016835505.1 Polypterus senegalus | reverse complement strand
AGCCCTGCGCAGCTTCTGTCAATTTGGAATTGATTGTTTGCTTTTTGTCTCTCTCTGCTCCTAGCGAACTGTCATCTCTGACTTGTCATGGAGCAGCAAGCTCATGTGTTTGCGGTGTCTGAATAAAAATCCTTCTTTTTTCTCGACCTTCTGTGTCTGTGCAAATCTGTGACCCAAAGCGTGACAAGTGGTACAAGTGGTTGCACAGATGGATGCCGCCGACGACTTATTTCAGAGATCTAAAACTTATGCATAAGACTGGAAACTAAACATGGATGACCCAATCCGTGCGCAAATTCAAGATTTGATACACATATGCACTGTTGGTTTGAAGGAGCGTGATGGAAACAGTTATCGTGAATATTATATTACTGACGGCATACCTGAAGTTCTTGAGATAATTTCTACGCCATGATATTAAATCGTGCGGAATTATGTAAAGAGCGATTAGAGGTTCACAGTCGATTGAGAGAAACAGCGGTGGATTTACGTGCTGCTTCGCAACCTGTGAGCAAACGATCAGAACATTCTCGTCAACCGATCGACAAGCTGCAGGACCTGAAAATCTAATGGGGTCAGGTAGGACCCGGAAATCCAGTCATAGATGGGCGCCTGTTTCTGGGAGACAACAGCAACAATGGTCAGCAGACCGTGGACACCCACTACAGAAACACGTCGGCGTGGGCGTGCATCAGAGATATTCGGAGCGGGCCGACGTGGGTATTTCGGTGCTGTGATCCTTCGGCCATTGCTTGAAGAATGTCGCTTGTCTCCAGCTCATTCAATGGAATTGGACTGGCGAATTTGTTGCTCCAACTATTACATATCCGGATGGAAAGGTGAAGCATTGATCGGTGAGGTGGAGGACAAGAGAAATCTCGCGTTGTTGAATAGGGAGTGACCTTTTGTATTGTGAGGCCGGACTGTCTTAATGAACAGTACCTTAGAACTGTGATACTATTAAAAATCGCGCTGTGTACATGGTGATGTTAAAGTTATCAAGACTTACTTCTTCCTTTGTATAGGGAATTAAGCCACTTTAGGGTTTGGTCTGCTGTTTTAGGACTGCCCTGGCCATTACTCATAGAGACGGAGGAAATGCCCTTTTTCACAAACTGATTAATAATCTTAAAGGGACCAGTAGTCAGTCCACTAATGAACTTAGTGGGGGGAGAAGAAGAAACCAAGGCAGAAGAACTGGTAGCGGCCGGGAAAATCTAGAGCCCAACCCAGATATTGAACCCGATCTCTCAGCCCGAGGCCAGTCACCCCGACAATCTTCCAAATGGGCTGGTCCTTCACATCTTCCCAGATTGCCAAGCCTCCGAACACAAACGGCGTTAACGAACAATCAGAATTTATGCGTTGCAGCATACTGATAGCTCATTAGAATATGCATTTTAAACAGGCTCGCCCTGCTAATGACTCTTATTACCAAGACCGTGAATTCGAGTTGGCGAAAACCCACACTTTATAGAAAAGACGGTTGCTTTTCAGAGTGATCTCAGATCATTTGGAGAATTTATTGAACAACTGGTGGTACCTGGAGCACATAAAACTGTTTGCATCTTGCACATTCACACATCTTGGGGGGGCACCTCGGTGCAGTAAAACTAGAACCGGTTATCAAAAGCGATTTTATTGACAATATGCAGGAAGAAAGAATGTTGAGCGATTTTGTACTTCATGTCAGACGCCAGATCGTCTCTGCTTATAAGCCTCATGGGCTCCCCTTTGTCCTATGCCCATATTGAAATTCCCCTTTCGCGTGTGGGATTAGATATTGTGGAATAGTACCTAAGACTAAGGATGGGTACCAATATTTGCTGGTGTTGGTTGTTGATTATGCGACCCGATGTCCAGAAATGATTGCGCTGAAAAGGGTAACTCTTGTTTTGTAGCAAAGCACTATGAAACTTTTACTCGTGGTATCCCTAGAGAAATCTTAACTGATCAGGGCACACCTTTCACTACGTGATGGAAACAATTGTGTGACAGCTTTGCTATTAAAATTGAGTACTACTGTTTGCCATCCTCAAGCAGATGGTTCTTGACGATTTAACAAAACATTGAAACAGATTGATCAGAAGAGTTGCTCCATAATGATCCCACAACATGGAATACTGTCCTACCGTTTGTTTTATGCTGGCAGTGCGAGAATCACCACAGGCGTCCACTGGCGGTCGCCCGGTTGTTGTCGGCGGGCGGCGCGGGGCATCCTGGATGTGATCACGTGAGGAATGGATAGGGAGCGAGAGAGAGCAGCTAAAGTCCCAAGCTTTGCCAGATCGACTAATTTCGTTTGCAAAACAAATTTCTATGCTTTCCTCTATTGCTGTGGAACACCAACAACGAGAACAGGAAACTCAGAAGCGTCTTTACGATAAATGCCAACAAGCTCGTGAGTTCAAACCTGGCGATCGTGTTTTTGGTACTGGTTCCCTCGGGTCCCACAAATTCTTAGCTAAATAGCAGGGCCCCATTATTGAGGCGTATGAGTCAGTAAATTACAAGGTTAGAATACCGGGCAGCTTAAGCCATTGAATTTTACACATTAACCTCTTGAAGGAATAGCGCGACCAAGAGGTCTTACTTCCTTAGCTGCTGTTTCTCAGACCGATGTTACCATTGGTAACGATCTTACTGACACGCCAAAGACAATTTGTTATCTTTTGATAGAGCGGAACACAGATGTCTTTTCAGATTTACCAGAGCAAGACTAACATTACAAAACATAAAATTACCACAGAACCTGATGTTGGCGTACGAATCTGCGGCGTTCGGATACCGGGCGGCGGCCCGAAATATTGTGTCGCGAAAGGGTAAAAAAGATGCTGACACTGGAACGGTCGTGAAATACCAAAGTGACTGGGCGCAGCCCAGTCGTATTAGTCTAAAGCAAGGCAGTTCGGTTAGGTTCTGTATCGATTTCAGGCAACGAATAAAGGTCTCTAAATTCGATGCTTATCACATGCCCGATGTCGATGAACTGTTAAACTGGTCAGGCGAGCTATATCTCCACGCTAGATCTCACGAAAGAGCTATTGGCAGGTGCCTTTAGAGGCTATGATTGTGAAACGGCATTCACGACTCTGGCCGGACTCTGTGAATTTACAAGACTCACGTTTGGTCTTCACGGGGGCTCTCTTTTCAGCGTATGATGGATCAGATCCTACGTCCTCACTCTGAATATGCTGGGGCATACCTTGTGATGTCGTGAATTTAGCAATGATTGGAAAACACATAGAAGCGGCTTCAAGCCGTTCTTGAAAACAGGACAGGCTGGCCTGCTAACCCTAAAATGTAAACTAGCCATGTCGAGACTCATTCTGAAGCTATTCTATGGGCAAGGGGTTTGTAGGCCACAATTAAGGAAAATAGAGAAAGTAACTTGCTTATCCGAGGACCTGGGACACAGAAACAAATGCAAAGCGCCTTTCTGGGACTAGTTACTACAGAAAATTCATGTTTGCACATAGGCTGCTCACAGAACTTTCTAAGGCAAAAAACCGACCAATCTTGTGGGCGAAAGGTGAAACGTTCTTTCAATGATTTAAAAAAGCATTGTCTTCTTGCACCGGTTCTAGGAACCCGGTTCTAAGATTTTATCTTGCAAACAGGCATAAATTTTTGATGGAGAAGAACATCCAATCACACTGTTGATGAGAGTGCTTCACAAGGGAGCATAATTATTCTACAATTGAGAAAGAATGCTTGGCAATTAGGTGGGCTGTGGGCGGCAACTATTACTTGTGGGGACGAAACTTAACTTTGGTAACTGATCATGCTCACTTCGGTGGTTATACCGACAGAAAGATACAAACTCTCGTCTAATGAGATGGTTCTAGGTTTACAACAGTTTCACAGTAAAGCACCGACCAGGTTCTGAACCGTCAAGCAGGCGTGTTATCCGACAAGAGTCGCTTGATTCACAGAATGTGAATAAAGCTGAGGGGAAGGTGTGAGCTGGAGGGCTGATGCTTTTAAATAAAGAGACAAGCGCCCTGGGAAAACCTGACCCTGAAACACCACACATTGCTCCTTATCCTTTCACTATGACCCCGTAATACAAGCCTCATGTGATGCTCATGACTTATAAACCTTGCGCCAGCACCTGTCAGTTTTGGAATTGATTGTTTGCTTTTATCTCTCTCTGCTCCTAAGCGAACTATCATCTCCTGACTTGTCATGGAGCAGCTTAAGCTCATGTGTTTGCGGTGTCTGAATAAAATCCTTCTTTCTATGACCTTCTGTGTCTCTGTGTGCAAATCTGTGTTAAGCGTGATAGAATATATATGTGTGTGAGTGTATATATGTTTATATGTGTGTGTGTATGTATGTATGTATGTGTATGTATATACAGTGGTGTGAAAAAACTATTGCCCCTTCTGATTTCTTATTCTTTTGCATGTTTGTCACACAAAATGTTTCTGATCATCAAACACATTTAACCATTAGTCAAATATAACACAAGTAAACACAAAATGCAGTTTTTAAATGATGGTTTTATTATTTAGGGAGAAAAAAAATCCAAACCTACATTTGGCCCTGTGTGAAAAAAAGTAATTGCCCTGAACCTAATCAACTGGTTGGGGCCACCCATTAGCAGCAATAACTGCAATCAAGTTTGTGATAACTTGCAATGCAGTCTTTTACAGCTCTGGAGGAATTTTGGCCCTCATCTTTGCAGAATTGTTGTAATTCCAGCTTTATTTGAGGGTTTTCTAGCATGAACCGCCTTAAGGTCATGCCATCTCATCTCAGTGGATTCCAGTCAGGACTTTGACTAGGCCCTCCAAAGTCTTCATTTTGTTTTCTTCAGCCATTCAAGAGGTGGATTTGCTGGTGTGTTTTGGGTCATTGTCACTGTTGCAGCTACCCAGATAAACTTCAGCTTGAGGTTGAGACAGATGGCTGGACATTCTCCTTCAGGGATTTTTTTGGTAGACAGTAGAATTCATGGTTCCATCTATCACAGCAAGCCTTCCAGGTCCTGAAGCAGCAACCCAACTGACTATCACACTACCACCACCATATTTTACTGTTGATATGTTTTTCTTTTTAAATGCTGTGTTCCTTTTACATGCCAGATGTAGCGGGACATTTGCCTTCAAAAGTTCAACTTTTGTCTCATCAGTCCACAAGGTATTTTCCCAAAGTCTAGCAATCATTGAGATGTTTCTTAGCAAAAGAGACGAGCCCCTAATGTTCTTCTTGCTTAACAGTGGTTTGACTTGAAATCTGCCACAGGCGTTTTGCCCAGTCTTTTCTTATGGTGGAGTCGTGAACACAGGTTAGAGGCAAGTGAGGCCTGCAGTTCTTTGAAGGCATTGTCCTGGGGTCTTTTTGTGACCTCTGGGATGGAGTCGTCTCTGCGCTCTTGGGTAATTTTGGTTTGGCCACTCCTGGGAAGGTTCACCACTGTTCCATGTTTTGCCATTTGTGGATAATGGCTCTCACTGTGTTCGCTGGAGTCCCAAAGCTTTAGAAATGGCTTCCTGTAACTTTACCAGACTGATAGATCTCAATTACTTCTGTTCTCATTTGTTCCTGAATCTCTTGGATCTTGGCATGATGTCTAGCTTTTGAGGTGCTTTTGGTCTACTTCTCTGTGTCAGGCAGCTCCTATTTAAGTGATTTCTTGATTTAAACTGGTGTAGCAGTAATCAGGCCTGGGGTGGCTACGAATTGAACTCAGGTGTGATACACCACAGTCAGGTTATTTTTAAAAAGTACGAATTTAATCAGTAGCTCAATGAACAAAGAACAATTTCCAAAATTTTCACAAGGCTGAGTTTTATTGAACACTTGTTTAACTCCATAACATGAAATTAAGGTTAATAATATAACTTAGATCACAAAATCTTCAGTTTTACTCAAATTGGTTGAAGCAAAATGAATACACCTCATAACAAAACTACTACATCTAGTATTTTGTATGACCACCGTGATTTTAAGGACAGCACTCAAGTCTTCTAGGCATGGAATGAACAAGTTACGACATATTGCAACATCCATCTTTTCCAATCTTCAAGAATAACCTCTTTTAGAGCCTGGGTGCTGGATGGAGAGTGGTGCTCAACTTGTCGCTTCAGAATTCCTACAGGTGTTCGATTGGGTTCAGATCAGGAGACATACTTCGCCATTCAATCACCTTCACCCTGTTCTTTTTCAGAAATGCAACAGTAGCTTTAGATGTGTGTTTTGGATCATTGTCGTGTTGGAAAAGTGCACACGACAAGTGCACGGAGTGATGGCAGCATCTCTCCTTCAGTATAGAGCAGTACATTGTTGAGTTCATGATACCATCAATGAAATGCAGCTCTAACACCAGCACTCATGCAGCCCCACATGAGGACACTGCCACCACCATGTTTACTGTAGGCACCATGCATTTTTCTTTGAAATCCTCAACCTTACAACGCCATACAGTTTTGAAACCATTAGTTTCAAAAACAGTGAGCTTTGTCTCATCACTCCAGAGTATAGAGTCCCAGTAGTCTTCATCTTTGTCAGCATGGGCCCTAGCAAATTCTAGGCGTCTTTTTGTGCAAGGGCTTTAGGGAGGCTTCCTGTGCGATTACCCATGCATGCCATTCTTCTGCAGTGTGCACTGTATGGTGTCACGGAAACGGTCACTCCAGTTTGGCTTTCTACTGCTTTAGCTAATGAGTGAACTTGCATGACAATTTTCTTGAACCCTTCTCATCAGAAGACGCCTCTGTCGAGATGTTAACTCGTGGACGGCCTGACGTCTCTTTAAGATGGTTGCACTTCCATCTTTCTTAAATTTTTGGATCACTTTTGCTACAGTATTTTGACTGATATGTAAAGCTTTGCTGATCTTCTTGTAGCCCTCTCATTTTTTGTGTAAAGTAATGATTTCTTTCTCAGATTTTTGACATTTCTCTTCCATGTGGAGCCATTGCTGACAGCATGAAATGGCAAGGGCTTTTCTTTGTTAAGTAATGCCCTTTTATAGTCACCTGTCTGCTGGTCACCTCTAAATGATTCATTGAACTCAGCTGTGGTTGAATGCCTGTTAATTAGAATTTTGTAGTCTTAAGTGTGGCTTGTCTCCTGATACTATAATTGTGGTGTACTCATTTTTGCAACATGAGCTTGAATGAATTTGTTAGGAAAATCACTTTTTGTGTAAATGAACAAATCTTGTTTGCAATCAATTGCCCACATTTGTGAGAGTTTTGTAGTACAGTATCTCATAAAAATGCTGATACTGAAAGGAAACTAAAGGTTTTCTGACAAATGTAGTGGGTGTATCATTTATGCTGAGCACTGTATGTATATGTATATAAAACTGCTCAAAAAATTAAAGGAACACTTTGAAAACACATCAGATCTCAATGGGAAAAAGAAATCCTCCTGGATATCTATACTGATATAGACTGAATGTGTTGGGAACAAAAGGATGCCACATCGCTTGATGGAAATGAAAATGATCAACCTACAGAGCCCTGAATTCAAAGACGCCCAAAAATCAGAGTGATAAAATTATGTGGCAGGCTAGTCCATTTTGCCAAAATTTAATTGCAGCAACTCAAAAAATTTTACGCAGCACTTTGTATGGCCCCTGTGTTCTTGTACATGCCTCCCAGATCTGGACCAGGGCATCACTGAGCTCCTGAGCCTCTGAGGTGCAACCTGGTGGCATTGGATGGACCAAAACATAATGTCCCAGAGGTGTTCTATTGGGTTTAGGTCAGGAAAGTGTGGTGGACAGTCAATGGTATCAATTCCTTCATCCTCCAGGAACTGCCTGCA
Organism: Polypterus senegalus; assembly: GCF_016835505.1. Taxonomy (NCBI): domain Eukaryota; kingdom Metazoa; phylum Chordata; class Cladistia; order Polypteriformes; family Polypteridae; genus Polypterus; species Polypterus senegalus. Next base: position 322,976,564 of record NC_053155.1, on the reverse strand, counting down.
TACTCTCACCACATGAGGCCAGGAATTGTCGTGCACCAGGAGCCACTGTACCAGCATAGGGTCTGACAATGGGTCCAAGGATTTCATCCTGATACCTAATGGCAGCCAAGGTGCCTTTGTCGATCCTGTAGTGGTCTGTGTGACCCTCCAGGATATGCCTCCCAGACAATCATTAACCCACCACCAAACAGCTCATGCTGAATGATGACAGGCAGCATAATGTTCTCCATGGCTTCTCCAGACCCTTTCACTTCTGTCACGTGCTCAGGGTGAACCTGCTGTCATCTGAAAAAGCACAGGGCACCAGTGGTGCATCTGCAATTCTGGTATTCTATGGCGATGCCAATCGAGCTGCATGCTGCTGGGCATTGAGCTCAGGTTCCATTAGAGGACATGGGGCCCTTGGGTCACCCTCATGAGTTTTCTGGTTGTTTGGTCAGAGACATTAACACCAGTGGCCTGCTGGAGGTCATTTTGTAGGCTCTGGCAGTGCTCATCCTGTTACTCCTTGCCCAAAGGAGCAGATACTGGTCCTGCTGATGGTTATGGACCTTCTATGGCCCTCTCCAGCTCTCCAGAGTAACTGCTTGTCTCCAAAATCTCCTCCATGCCCTTGAGACTGTGCAGGAGACACAGCAAACCTTCTGGCAATGACACGACATCGTGCCATCCTGGAGATTGGACTACCTGTGCAACCTCTGTAGGTCCAGGTATCCTCATGCTACCAGTAGTGACACTGACTGTAGCCAAATGCAAAAAAGTGAAGAAACAGTCAGAAAAGATGAGAGGGGAAAAAGTCAGTGGCCTCCACCTGTTAAACCATTCCTGTTTTGGGGTCATCTCATTGTTGCCCTCTAGTGCATCTGTTGTTAATTTCATTAACACCACAGCAGCTGAAACTGATTAACAACCCCTCTGCTACTTAACTGACCAGATTAATATCCCATAAGTTTCATTGACTTTATGCTATACTCTGATTAAAGTGTTCCTTTAATTCTTTTGAGCAGTTTTATATATATATATATATATATATATATATATATATATATATATATATATATATATATATGACAGCAACAGTCATAACAGTGACAAAACAATTACATTGACAGTCATGTTACTGCTATTTTTAAAATGTTTTTTTCTTTTCATTACTTCTAACACACTATCTCGCCATGAAGCGGATATTTTGCTAGTCATATAATATTCCGAAACTATTAATCACATAAACTTTGTATATGTACTTATATGTGTACATTATCCTCCAATTAAAACTGTTAGTAAACATCTTTATTTTAATAAAAGTGAAGAAACTTACTGACAGGAAAACTGGAGGCAGTTAGTGATAAGAAACCAGATGGAAAGTATAGACTAGTGTACTTTTTCTCAGCCAAAATTAAAGTGGTATGCTATACATGGTAGAATAACAAACATATTAAAAAATAGCAATAAGTCCCCATTTTGATTTAGGTCTGAATTGGGTTTTTTATTGATTTTTCTGGTATTGTTATTGAGACAGTCAAACTTTGGTTTGAAATCAATTTTATACCTAATTGTTTTTCTTACTTCCTATTCAGTACAAATCTTCAGTGGTGGGTATATGTCTTTGCGTGTTTACACTCGTATAACTCCTGAACGTAAAAGGCAGGTTCAGAAAATACAGTGGAACCTCGCTTCACGACCATAATTGCCCAGAACTCTGGTCTTAACCCGATTTGTTGTGAACCAAAGTACTTCCATAAGATTGTATATAAATACAATTAATCTGTTTCAGACCGTACTAACTGTATGTAAATATATTTCTTTAAAGATTTTAAGCACAAATATAGTTAATTAAACCATAGAATGCACAGCGAATAGTAAACTAAATGTAAAAACATTGAATAACACTGAGAAAACCTTGAACAGAAAAACTAACACCGCAAGAGTTTGCGCTATTAGATACAACTGCTCGCTAAAACACTTTTTTTAATGAGCTTTGCATAGGAAAATGACATTTGAAAAAATGTAATTTAATAAACCACCAAGAAAAGTAACATTGCAAAAAGCACGCTATGAACCGATCGCAGTAAACAGAAGTGAAGTAGAGGTTAAAATCCAATAGAAAAAAGTCTTCATTAAATACGAGGTTAAAATAATGCTCAAATCTGTCTCTTTAAAAACAAGCCCGTGCATTCTTTAACTGCCTCTCAACCTTATGCGCCCATCCCACTCGCCTCTCTCGTGTGTGCATGCGCGTGTCTCTGTCCTCGCGGTGTCTCTGTGTGTCTCTCTCTCGCTGCACAGGAGAGACTGAACACGGAGAAAATCATCGCTAGCATAAACCGAAAGGGAAACTGCCTTGTTCGTGATACCGGTATGTGGTCGTGAACAGATACAAAAGTTTGGTGAACTTTTGGTCGTGAAACCGATTTGTACTTGTTCTCAGACTTCGAACCGAGGTTCATGGACAAATGGATCTGATAGCATAGGGTACACTAATGTGCACACATGAACTAAAACCACTTTTATTGTCTGATGCCATTGTAATCAGTACAGTTTGCAGTTTCATAAACATAAAATGGTATTATTCCATTTTTGTAAAACTTTTTATTTGTTTGTTCTTCTGTAAATATGGAAATAATATTTAAATGTATTGAAAGTCAGGTTTCATGGTTGATAGTTCGATAGCAAACCCAAAGCAAATTTTATAATCAACCCTCTTTACAAGTTACATGATCTGAAGAGTTTTTAATGTCTTTGTTGCTGCTTTGTCTTTGCCATTATTGCATTGTGTTACTTTTTATTTGTCTTTGTTTTTTTTTAATTTTGGGTTATTTGCTGCAGGGTGAAACTTTTTCATGTAGTTTATAATTGTGGTAGCAAGTAATGTGAACAACTAAATGAACTATTTTGTATGTTATTGAGTCTGCTATTGTGAAACCCCTCTAAACTGAAGGCTGGAGGTTTGAAGCGCACATTTTCTGAAAGGAATATGTTTCAACCTAAAATTTTATTGATCTTTGAAATATAGTGCAGTGCTCAGAAAAATTGAGGAATACTTAATCATCTCAGTATCACACAAAGTCAGTTAAGCTTCAGGGTATAGTTTGTCCATTTAGGAAGCACGAGCGATTGTGAATCAGCTACACCTGCTTTTGTGCAAATAAAAGTGAACAGGTGCAGTGGACAGGCAAAAAAAGACAACCTCCTAAAATAAAGTGTTTTGCAGGTGATGGCCACAGACAATTGCTCTTTCCTTATCCTTCCTGAAAGTGTTTTAAAACACTAGTTTTGCATTTACTATTGTCCTTTCACTGCTGGTAGCGTGAGGTGGCATCTCCAGCCGATTCAGGTTGCACAAGCAGTCCAGCTCCTCCAGGATGGCGATCCATATGTGCTGCCCACAAGAAGGTTTGTAATGTCTCCCAGCACAGTCTCAAGAGTATGGAGGAAATACTAGGAGACAGGCCTTTACACAAAGAGAGCTGGACAGAACCATGGATGTGCATCAACCTAGCAGCAGGATCGGATCGCTCCTTTGTGCGAGGAGGAACACAAGGTGCAAAGCCAGAGTTCTACAAATGGCCCAGCTGGCCCATGAGATGGTATGAGGGCCTGTTCTTGAAGCCCATCCCTGTGAAGCTCGATTGATATTCACCAGAGTATACACAATTGGCAGCTCTGTCATTGGTGCCCTGTTCTATTCACAGATGAAAGCAGGTTCCCCTGAGCATATGATAAACCAGAAAGAGTCTGGAGATGCCGTGGTGAATGATATGCAATCTGCAGTGTCATGCAGTATGACTGGTTTGGCAGAGGGTCAGTGATGGACTGGGGTTGCATATCTTGGGAAAGGTCACACAGTCCACTCATGTCCGGAAATGCTTCCATGACTGCTGTTAGGTATCGAGATGAAATGTTTCAGAGCCATTGTCAGACTTTATTGCTATGCAGTGGGCCCTGAATTCTAGTTGTGTCAGGACAGTGCCCAGCCTCATGTGGCAGAGTGTATAAGTATTTCCCAGATAACAAAGGTGTTGATGCCATTGATTAGCTCACACATTCCCATATCTGAATCCAATTGAGAACCTCTGGGGCGTATGTATTGCTGCATCTGACACCCCAAGTTGTGCCACAGACTGTCGAAGTGCCTCACTGATGCCGATTCAAGTCTCTGAGGAGATCCCCCAGAACACCATCTGTCGTTGCATGCCCAGATGTTGTTGGAGTTCATACAGGCACGTTGGGGCCATACATAGTTGGATCAGCCTGTGATTTCAACTTTTAACTTTGATTTTCCATCTGATGTTAAATGAAGCCCTCAGTGGGTTGGTGATTTTAGTTTCTATTGGCCATTGTTGCATCATTTTGTTCTCAACAAATTACAGTATTACTTGGTACAGATTTTCCAATTGAATGTATCATTCATCAAGATTCAATGTGTGAATTAAGTGTTCCCTTAATTTTATTGAACAGTGTATTTACATAGATAAAGAAGTAGCTTTTAAATGGGAATTTTGAGTTAAAGTGAAATTTCACCTGAAGCAGATTCCACTTCCTCCCTGCCTTCATGCATAAGTCCTGCATAAAGTACGTATCTGTAGTTATATGCTGTATTTTGCAGTCAATTCTGATTTAGTGTTTTTTCGGGTTGTCACTATTAAAACACAACTGATTTAGTGATTTTTTATTTTTTGATTTCGGAAATTAAGGCAGAACATAACCCATTTTCATAC
>NC_053155.1:322948283-322971346 GCF_016835505.1 Polypterus senegalus | reverse complement strand
GGTTTTAAAATTAAGTAAGTAGTGTACTATACATCCTGACCTTTAATGGCATGCATGGTACACTTAACAGATTGTAGATTCATAATGAAGAAAAATGAACCTTCATAAGAGTCCAATCTTCTTTTTTTCAGCAGCTAAATACAGGAGAATTAATATCGATAAAACAAATGTGATGTTAGATGAGCAAATGAAACAGCATGCATATTAGCACGTTCTGGGCAGAATTTATTATCTTTAATATTAATTCTTCAGCAGATGCAATTAATGCTGTTTTTATTTTCTTTTTCAGCAAGATAACTTAAAATATGATTAAAATGGCACAAAAGTATTGCATTCTTTCACAATAATTATTTTGTTGTTTAAAAAAGTATTTCTTTAAATACCAAACGATATTGCCTAGTGTGGTCAGTATCATCATGCATAGAGCTGGTCCTGTGATGCAAGTGAGGGATAGATTAAGGATTTGCATATGTGCAATCAAGGACAAGAACTGAATAAAAGTCATAGTTTTACATTTAATCTTGTACTGAGGGTAAATGTAAACCGCATAGTTTAGGATCAGAAGGTAGCCAGTGACATTCACAGCAATACTGAGTAAGCCAAGAAGCAAACTGCTGCTGCCGATAATCAGGAGGTGTAGGGAAAGGGAAAAGGGGGAAGAAAGCAGTACCTTGCAAACAAGAGAAAATAACTGAACCATAAGGCTATTACTAATTTAATCAAATTAAAGATTAGTACAAATGTTTTAATTTAGCCTGAGTGGTAGCCGCTCAAGGTGCCAGGGTCTGCATGGGCTTGTTTTCTCCCTGTTTGCATCAGTTGATCACATGCTATGGACAAGCCCAATGTTACTTGGCAGCAGCAGGCAATATCACAGAATACTGGAAATGTGTCTGTAATTTTTCCCAATTAAAAAAAAGTTTAGTCCTTCATGTGTTGTGAAGTAAATAACACTATTACCCCAAACCTGAGCCTCTGAACAGTCAACTTATATACACTTCTTCAGCACAGATCACATTGTTTCAAACTATCTATAGTATACAGCTAGATTAAAACTAAAGACATATTCTGTTTATAGGTTTCACATTTGGGTTCACAAGCACACTTTTTATGTGCTCTGCAAAGAACAGGTGTATCTTCCACATTGTTGCTTCTTGCCTTACACCCATGCAAACCACCTGGGGTGAGCCAGGAATGTTATTTTTGCACTATACTCTGATGTTAAAAAAAGCTGTACCAAATTTACAAAACTTAATCTGATTTAAAATTAAATGAATGCCTATTACTTTTGTTTAGTTATTGTTTCTTTATTTTCAAGTTATGTGCTTTCTTCACCCCTCCCCGGGAGGATGAAGCCATTTTCTAAATCAAGGGGGCTGTATGGTAAACTGGTGTAATAAAACAGAAATCTGAATGTTCACCCATTATTGCTTTGGGAGGGGGTAGAAATAGTAAATTAATATAAGTACTTAGGACCCAACATAGACAAACAATTTTAACTGGAATGAAAATACAGAAAAATATTCTAAATACAATCAGTGTTTATTTCTCTTCCGAAACTGAAAATATTTAAAGTAGACAGATCCATATTGTCCTTTAACACAGTTTGATCCAGTCTGTTATCATTTTTCAGTTTCATTGCCTGGTTTAGTGATCTGACAAACTGAAATTTTAAAAAAGCTCCAGCAGAATTAAGTGTGCAGCTAAAGAATTGAGGATGATATAGATGATCTGGCAAGTGTGTGTCAGAGGACAATACTAAAGAAACTGGAGATCATCTCAACTGATGATGGGAATCCATTACATGAAGAACTTAACTTGGAAATCAGAAATGATAGTTGCTTTAAAAACTCACACAAATTGCTCTAGAATTTCCTTTCTTCCTAGTGCCATATGATTTTAATAAGAATTATATTGGAGAAAAGGTTTGATATGTACCCTGCAAAACCCTTTGGTGTAAATGTACTGTCAAACTGCCTTACCTAACCTGTCTTGTCTCTTTTTTTTTTGTTTTTTTTCTGTCTTCTTGTTATTAGATGCAACTGAGAAGCAATTTCATGGTTTCTCTGTAAACATGACTAAATAAAAAACCTCGGACTTGAACCTTGAACCCCCCATGTGCATCCCTTTTTACTGGCAGCAGCAAGTTGCTTCTTGCCCTTACGCTTACTTTCCATATCACTTTGTGGTTTTTAAATATTTCAAAACCAGCAACATAATAATAATAATAATAATGAAATGTAAAGACATTGTACTGAAAAGTACCGGGCAAGTGGTGAGTGGCCAGTATATAAACCTCTCCCAGACACAATGCAGCAAATGCCACCTTTCAGGTCACAGGCAGTAGCTTGGTACTTCTTCGGCAATTCACGATTCTCAGCTGCTGTCCAGCAGGAACCTGCTTGCCCAGTGATTCAAGTGCAACCAGAAATTTAAAAAATGTGGGGGTGTAACTAATCCTCTCTCTGTCAGAATTTATTGTTTTGGTAAGGACTTCACCTTATAAAGTAATATCCTTAACTGCAGAGTTCGAAAGTAAAGTACTGGTACATTTTTATTCCTGCTTTTCTGGCATATTAGAAACATTGCCCAATAAATTTTTAGGCACATCCTGCATGTATTTCCTTACTTGTGTGTCCATTTGCAGCCTGTGCATTAGGTTTTGAAGCTGCCAGTATAAGACGCCAACCGTTTCCATAAAATATATTATGTTATGAAATGCCTTCTTATTTTAAATGGGTTTTTTAAAAAGAGATTTCAAACTGGGTAGAACCCTGATCTAAACGTATTTATTTGCAGCAAGTTTATTCATGTAACGGAATTTTTATGTGTGTTTTTTGAAAGGAGAGCTTTGAGGCCATTTTAAACTTGTCTTTCATGGATCTTGCAGATGCTGTAGGATTTTTTTAAATTTCCCTAAGACCGTACATGTCATTCTAATTGACTTTTGTATTTTTGTAATTATTGATTATTTAAATCAGTTCAGACAGGATATTTCAACATTTTAGACGTGATGACTGATAACCGATAAAAATCATTATGCTAATATTAATAGTATAATTTAACATTAAATCATAAATTTGTTGGTATAAAAGCAAACATGCTGCCTTCTGGCCAAAAAAATTGGCATCAACGGCACAGTGTTAGAAAAAAATAATAAAAAATTAACTAATACAGATACTAGCAACCCTGTTATGAGTGCAATTGAATTAAGATCCATCCACAAATTTACAATTCTATGATACATTTTATATAAAAAAAGTACATGCTATTTGAATTATTTATATTAGCTCAGTACTGTTGGACCCATACAATATGTTTCATCTTAGGTTATACAGCATTATGAAATAAGGAAAACCAGGTGATTTTAGATGTTTATTTATCGTGGAAATAAATAATACCACTTCAAGTACATTCAGGTCATTGAATGATGATCAAAAAACATAAAGTAATGGCAAACAATAAATGAATTAGTTAAATGAGATGTAGTAATTGTTTTAAGACACGTGATCACAAAATAAAAAAGCATATTTTGGAAGAAAAGTAAAAGCACATGAGCAATGGGTTAGGTTCTTGATTTTATTTAAAATCACAGTTACAGGTGATAGATCCTGCTATAATGGACTGAAATTTACAGCAGAGGTTACTATTTACAGAACAATCTTGCATGGACATAAATCATCACTTCACTGCCTCCAATGAATAATTGTAACCTCAGAGACTTATTTTGCTGCAGAAACCTTCCCACATACGCTCACAGCCCCCTGGGGAACCCAATGCCATTGTGTTGAAGGGTGCATTTTTATTTATTTATTCACTTCTCCTACACTAACAGCATACTTGACGGTTCACAGAAATGGACTCTGCTGAACTGGTAGCTGCTGTGAAAATGATGTCCTTGGCCCCGTGTAATACAACAGAAGCAGCAGGTTAATATAAAAAGCACCAGTAAAGTGAAAATATTTCTTTTCCCCCGCAATGCTAGTCCTGCTCATGCAATCATGTAGTACTGTAGATTGTTCCACAATTTACTGAAAAGGACTGACTGATGCACTGCAACCGATGCTCATAAACAGCAATTTTGGTTGAAGTGTTATTGTCTTCTTGCTTGCTGGTAACAATAGGTCATCCTGGTTATCTGCTTATGGAAAGCAATACAACATTTACTCCCACTGTGCATTCATGTTATCTGCTTATTTGAAACGTCCATCTTATTTCCAAGAATGTGTTCTGGATAAAATACAATCGATACCAGATTACAGTATAATAGCTTTATTTGTATAGACTTCCAACATCTTAAAATACTATTAGGGTATCCTAGGCTGAATGTGTTGTTTTTACCTTAAAAATGTAGCGTAGAAATCCAAAATTTTTTAGAGAGACCATTGTATAGTTTATTTATAAGAAATCAGTAGAAAGATATAGCATTGGCATAAATACGCAAAAGGTTTTGGAGATGTCCAGAAAGTTCCCACCTGAAATGAATCTTGTAACCTCTAACAGGGAAAAAAGATGGTTAGAGATCTCTGGCAAACAACCACAGAAATGTTTAGTTGGGAGCTGCAGAATAAAAATACTTTTTTATCATTATGCAATTTTTTTTGAAGTGATGGCCCTTTTGTATTCAAAGGTGCAGAACATTAGAACTACCAGTAGTTTGGCAACTCTTAACCCTGGCCATTTTGACCATTTGTCAAAATCATAAGCTATTTATTTTCACTGACTAGTCAGGCAACACATCTTTAAATATCTTATAACAAAAAATTTTCTGAAAATTAGGTGGAAAGACCAAATACTTTTAACTCATTTGGAACAGAACGTTGAACGCTTAGTCTGCTAAATTAAAAGACATAAATAATACTTTGTTTAGAGGGAAATTGTTCCCATAATGTTACAAAGAAGTAATCACTTTGCAGAGTAGTTAAAAGAGGGCCCCATTTTCAGTAGATCTGGTGCTTTCTTATATTAATTATTCTTTAATTATTGTACTTTAATGTTAAGATATTTCCTTTTGTTATGTTTTATGGGTTTGAACACAAAGAAATGAATGTAGGAAATATTTTAAACTTACTGTACTGCACTGTCAATATTTACATTGTTCATCAACATGAAATCAGCAATAAAACTACAGAAACTCTCAGCATCTTTGTGCCATTAAAGTTCAGTTTCAGATATGCCAAATGTAATTTTACAGTTTCTTTTATTTCTGTCTTTTAAACCCTGTAAAGGACACCAGGTTTCTTTTAGACACTAGTAAATGGCTTTTTAGCCTTACATTGACATTTTGGGATTGGAAGCTGAAGCCCCAATGGTATTTGAAAATCATATATGCAGTATGCTGCATTTTCATTTATATAAGTCACTAGGGGGACTCCATATGAGATACCCTTAGGCAGGGCCAATTTAGATTAGCCCTGGGAGCTGAACAGGTAACTTTAATTTGGTAGAGGGATGAAGTCTGAGAGCTTCTGCCATACTGTATAGAATAAATATTAGGAAAAAAAGTACATATACTTAAGCAAAAATGGCCTAAAAACAACATAAAAGAATTGCTTTGCTTACTTGAGCTGGCTTTCTAGCTTTGATTGTATTCTTTTGCAAAATACAGTTACATTGACTAAACTCTGCTTTTGGCTCAAATGAATCAACTGTTAAAATATCTCAAGATTAAAAACTCTTAGATGATAACTCCCAAAGTTCTCTGTAAGAAAACACCATGTAAAGACACACAACTGCTTAAACTCTCACATACTCATGGTGACTGTCTTAGGGAGCATTTTATAATAAATTGTCTTGACCTTCCCTTCTTGGATTTTGTCATGTATTCAGAGCTTTATTATCAGGCTAGGATTTATCTGGGGGTTAAATTGTTATTTTCTTCCTCACATTATATGAAATACTGCATTTTCTTGGAGTCTTGAAGTCTTACTGGTAGTTCACTTGTTGACGGTGGTAAGATTTTGGAGTCAAGTCTGGCACTCAGGGAGGTTGCTTACATTTTCTTTACAAAACATCCATAGGGATATAAGGTTGTTGTTCGGGAAACATGGCACTAAGCCCAAAAACTTTAACTTTTTCTGTAAAGTGTTAAAAATACCATATGCCTCACAAAAGCATTAAATCATGGAATATTCTCACATCTCCTTTTTACTCCCCATTGATTTATAATTTGACTGTCATTAGTGGTTGTTTTTTTAAAAACTTATATAAATCCATCCATTTTCTGAGCCTGTTTTTCTGATTACTAAAAAGTCAGACCCAAAAACCCTTTTTTTACATAATTAATTTACTGTTTTTTACATATATATTTTAGTATTTGTTTGCTTTTCCCAGAAAAACCCGGGTTTGGCAAAATTCTACAAGAAGATTGGGGAAATACCCTTGCCCCCAAAAATGTTTAGTTAAAAAAGATTACAGGTCAGGTCTGGCCGGGGTTGGGGAGAATGCACTGGTAAAAAGGGGTTGTTGCCCCCAATTTTATCGGGATGAAACACCCTGGGGACCCTTTGGTTTGGGGCAACTTCGAGGCAGACACGCGGTCCAGCCCCCGGGGTCCTCAACAATGAGGATCCTGTGAGCCCAATCATTCTCAGGAATCATGCCACAAAACCCGGGGGAAAACCAAACTAGCCCCTCAAGTGCGGGAAATGTGCCCTTTTTGGGACCATGAAAAAGTTCTATTCGTTAAAAAGTCAAACCAGTGGAAAATTTGGGGGGATTTAAGCCAAAGAGAAAGGGGTTTTTCAAAGGGGGAGTCCAGTCTTTATCTCAGGCCGGATAGCATCCTTTCCCCAAACCATTTTTAAACCCAAAACAGGAAGAAACCGGGACTTTTAAGACTTGATTTTTCACCCTTTTTGAAAAAGATATGGGGAATACCATAAACCCATTCTAGCCCCATGCTCCCCAATCCCCAACCCGGGTTTTCATAGGAAGAGCTCACCAGAGAAAGGAATGCCCCCGAATGTGAATGAAAAGGATGTAACCTTTTTCCCGGAGTGATAGAAATACATAAAGGAAATAAACATAAAACAAAGTAAAATGATAATTGAAATTTTTATTATTGTATCAATTTTCATAAAATGATTTTTAAAAAAAGCCCCTTTCCATCCCCCCCAATTTTTGTTGTTATTGTCACACACGCGAGGGGAGGCAGAAAAGGGGTTTTTGAGGAAGGGTTGGGAGGCATCCCGGGTGGGCAGGGGCCCCGACTTTTTTTCCCCTTTTGCCTGTGACCACCCCCGGGGATTTCACCGGGATCTCCGGGACATCATTTCCGGGACTGAGCCAAGGGAAACCCCGGGCCACCCCCTCCAGCCCCAGTCCCTGCTACGAGCCAATGGGGGAAAGACCACGTTGGATCCAAAAGAATTTTTTCCCCTGCCCCCCTTTTAAAAACCTCCCTTTTTCCCTTTTTTTCCCTCAGTCTTTTTTTTGGACGGGTTTTAAGGAATTTCAGTGCTCTGTTTTTTTACAAAAAACGACTTTGCCCCAGGATACCAAATATACGGGTGGCTGCCCCAATTTTTATCTGCCCAAATGTTCGCTCTTGTGACAGGGCGTGGGGGTGGATGGAGAAGCCCGGGAGGAGAAGGGGGGGGACCCAATATACCCAGGGGGGAGCGCAGGGGGCCGAGTCTTCAGGCGGGGAGGGTCCCCTCGGGGTCCGGGGGGGACCCGGCGGGCCCCCGGCCCCCAGCATTTTCCTTTAACCGGGCCCAAATCTGGAGGGCCAGGAGTGCGGGGGGGGGGCTCAAAAATTTGGGGCCCCGCCTGGAGGGGGGGAAAAGGGGACTCAGTATGCCCCTTCCTGGGGGGGGCCCCCGCCCCCCGCAAAAACCAAAGCCCCATTTACCCCCCAAGGGGTCCCCCGACTGGCAGGTGAATAAAAAAAAAAATGGGGGGTTGGGAAACCCTGACCCCGCCCCACCAACAGAAACCCAAACCTGGTCCTTTTGGGCAATGGTTGGGGGGATTGGTTTCGCCATTTGAAAAAACGCCTACCAAAAAAAGCAGGGGGAGCTTTGCCCTTTTGCTCCTGGAAGCCTCCCCCGGTTTACCCAGGGGGTTTTGGGGTTGGGAGTTTAAGAACATGTCTGAGCCTGCCAAAGGAGACGAGAGGGGCCCCACACCTGGGGAGCAGAACCGCCCTTTATGCCAAACCCAGCCGGGTAAGCTCCAAAACCTAACCCCCCCCTGGGCCCAAACCGGAGCTCAGAGGGCGCCCCTTTGGGGGCCAAGGGCGCCCAAAAAAACCGCCTTTGGGGGAAGGAGGAATGCAGGTGGGGGGCAGGAGGGGTTGGGTTTTCCCAAACCCCGGCGGGTCCCCCCAAAATACGGGGGGGGATCGCCAACCCGGGCACAAGACCACGGTTTTGGGTTTGACCCCAAAAAAATATTTTTGGGTTTCCCCCCAGAAACCGCAAAAGTGGTTAAAAAATTTTAAAACCCCTATAACCTGGGGTCCACGGGGACATCCGCTGGTACAGGTCCGGGCCGCTTGGTTATCAGTTTACGGGGGGTCAGTTCGTGAACCTTTACCGAAGGGGCCTCTCTGGGCCCCCACACCCCTGATACTAGGGCGGGCTGGTCTAAAATCCGGGGGGTGAGACAATACCACTCCCGGGGGTTTAAATTTTTTCGTTTTGGACGGAGATAACCCGGCCCCCGCTGCCTCCACGCCCCTAATCACCGGGGAGAGAGAGACGGGGGTCGCCTGACCCACGGCAAACCCCCCGGCCCGCTGGCTAACACGCCATCCACCAACGACGCCGGGCCGGGGAAGAAACCATTTTTTGGGGGTCACCTTTACCCCTCTCTCCGTTATTTTTCCAATTTTAAAAAAACGCCGGTTTTTTTTAGAAGGGGGGCAATGGGAAAGATGACTCCCCGAAGTTTTTTTAAAATGCGGGTCCTTGTCAAGGCCCGCGTTGACCCTTTAAATCGGGCCATGGGCCCCTACTTTGTGCTAGATAAGACCCCCTTTTCCGGTAGCAATGCATGACGGGGAGGGGGACGAGGCTGCCGGTGCCGGGGACCTTTCCCGGGGGCGGCCGGAGCTAGCACCCCACCTCCCAGGTGGCCACCCCCAAATTAAAAAATCTGGAGGGCGGGGGTCAAGCCCGCTTTTTTACTGGCCGGGAATTAAGAGGAGGTTCGCCCCGGCGCCCCTTCCCCCGGGTGCCCAAACAACATAAACCCCAGGGGGGGACCGTGTCTCGCTCCTATTCCACTGATTTACGCTCCTTTTCCCCAGAATCGGGTGGCTTGGGGACCCCTGGTTTTAAAATTTTCAAAAGTACATTTTAGTCCCGTGGATTACGCACACCCAAAACCCCTTTTAAGTTTTTCCCAAGGGGCCCAGCTACCTTTAAAGCCATCGCATCGGAATTTAAGGGGATTTTAACCGGGGTCCCTTAAAAAAAGCCCGACGGACCAGGGGGCCCCCTTTACCCGGGAAAAGTTCAAGGAGACTGCCAGGGTTACTGAAAAAAAAAAGCATTTAAAGACCCCCGGGGTATCATCCTCAAACCGGGGGATTAGTAGAGAGGTAAAACTCTCAACAAATGCTGCGCAGGGGGTCAGCCCAGGGGTGGGAAAGGGAATGGGGTCAGCCCCTCCCCTCCCCTTTTTCCCCTTCCGGGGAAACCCCCCGCCTCCCACGGGTTTTTCCCCTTTGAACTACCGGACGGGCGACAACCTCGGGCATATTAGGGTATTTTGAAAGAAGGCTGGGGAAAAAGAGGCCCTTCCCTCCACAAAAAATTGGAGGAAAATTTCCAAAAATTTCGCCGGGAAAATTTAAAAATTCGGCCCCGTCCTTAAAAGTCACATGGAGGAAGCCCCCAGCACAGGCCCGGACTAACAACCGGGGGACGCCTTTTGGGGGTTCCGCCCGGGGGATCGGGTCATGGTCCTTTGTGCCTACCTCCCACCCCCCAAATTGGGTTGCCCACGGCAGGGCCCCCACGGGTTAATGGGGGAAGGGGCTGGTCCATATTTGGGAGTCAAAAAAAAAAGAAGTTAAAAAAAAAAAGCAAAGAGGTTTTTATTTTTAGTTTAGAAACCCCCTTTTGGTGCCTTTTAAAATTTTAAAAATTTTTTTTATTTTCCCCTTTTTTTGAATTAAAAAAAATTTTTTTGGGGTTTAACTTTTTAAATTGTTATTTTTGAAAATTTTTAATTTCTTTTGGGGTTAAAAAAATTTTTTTTTTTTTTTTTTTGTTAGCAAGAAAACCGGGGGGCCCAAAAGTGAATGTGGAAATATTTAAACACTGTCTGCACTGTAAATTTTACATTGTTCTCAAATGAAATCAAAAAAACACAGAAACTCTGCATCTTTTGCCATTAAAGCTTTTTCAGATAGAAATGTAATTCAAGTTTCTTTTTTTTCCCTGTCTTTAAACCCGTAAAACCCAGGTTTTTTTAGACACTAGTAAATGGTTTTTTTTACCAATTACATGTATTGGAAGCAAAGCCCAAATGGTTTTGAAAATCATTTCGATGCTGCATTTTCTTTATATAAGTCACTATTTTCCCATATGAGATACCCTTAGGAAAAATTGGAAGCCCTGGGATGAAAGGTAATTTTAAATTTGGAGAGGGATGGTCTGAGAGCTTCTGCCATACTGAAGAATAAATATTAGGAAAAAGAAATTATATTAAAAAATGGCCAAAACAAAAAAAAAATTTTTTGCTTACTTGAGTTTTCTAGCTTTTATTGTATTCTTTTGCAAAAAAAGTTTCATTTACTAAACTTCTGCTTTGGCTAAAATGAATCAACTGTTAAAATATCTCAAAATTAAAAAAATCAATGGAACCCCCTTTTTGTAAAAAACACCATGTAAAGACACACAACTGCTTAAACTCACATACTCATGTGACTGTCTTGGGAGCATTTTATAATAAATTTTTTCACTTCCCCCTTTTTTGGATTTGTCATGTATTCAGAGCTTTTTTATAGTTTTAAGGATTTATCTGTGGTTAAATTTTATTTTTTTCCTCATTATAAAATATGCATTTTCTTGGGTCTTGAAGTTTTTACGGGGTTTTTTGTTGGGTGTAAGATTTTGGGGTCAAGTCTGGCACTCAGGGGGGTTGCTTACATTTTTTAAAAACACATCCATAGGGATATAAGGTTTTTTCGGGATGGCACTAATTGAAAGCAATAATCCTTTCTTAAGTTTAAAAACTACCATATGCCCCCTCCAAAGCTTAAATCGGTTTCCAAAACCTCCTTACTTCGCTATTTTTTTATAATTTGACTGGTAGTGGTTTATTCTTAATGGAACCATACCATTCAACCCTGATTTCATGAATTAGAGGTCATGGATTAATAAAATTTTTTGTTAACATAATATTTGGGTATTTTTGGGTGTCAGTAAGCCGTAAGTGCTCCAAAATTGTGGAATTCTTGACCCCAAAGTTTGTTAAATAAATAGGTTTGTCGGTTTTCAGGGCGGCCTAGGTTTAGGGGGGAAATTGGCATGGCTAAACAGGTGATTGACTTAACACCACGGAATGTTTAGGCTCAATCCTTTGGGCTATCCCCAGGCCCCGACACGGCCTCCAGCCACCGGGTCCTCAACAATGAGCAAACCTGTGGACCAACCATTCTCGGGAAATGCCACATAACAGTGCGTACTACGGGGTCTCTGGGGGCGGAATTCCCTTTCAACCATGAACTTCTTTTTGCTCAAAGTAAAACCGTGGTACCTTTTTTGCCTAGCGAACAAGTCTGCAAGGGATCCGTCTCCTCCAGGAAACGGATGCCCTTCTCACAAACTTAGCCGAGTCCCCGGCCTCTTAAGCCTGACCCCATCCTTTTGTAAGGGATTCAAAACATCACCTATTTAGCCCCATTTCCCTCCTCCTGCAACCGACTTTCCAATGGAAGGCCACCCAGAGCTTAAATGTCACTGACAAGGGTAAGCCCAGTGTAACCTCTACGGGTTTTAAAACCCCTTTTGGTTTCTAAAAGTTTTTTTGATGCATTGTAATTTATTTTGTATATTTTCAAAAATGATTTTAAAAATAGTTGCTAACCCTTTTAATCTTCTTCTGTTGGCCTATATGCTGTATTAATACTTTGACATTAAAGGTTTTCTCCAAAGAAATTATAAAGAAAACACTGTAGATAGCACTGTTATTATGAAATATTAGATCTAAAACATTTTGTAAAAAATGAAAAAATATATTTTATTTAAGGGAAAACAAGAAGGAAGGATATTTATTTGGAATGTGGCTTTAATGTTGAAAACAGTTTAGTGAATTTCACAAGTTTACCAACAATATATTATTAATTTATGAACGAAAGTTGTGATGGCCCAAACACAGATGCCTGATGGAACCGATGATCATTGACCCATGGAAACTATTCTGTTCTTTCATGTACTTTTTGTCTCCAGTTTATTAGCCTACAGTGCTTATAAAATCAATATATACTGCAGAATACAAAGAAAAAAAAGCATGTAATGTTATTAGAAGGACCATGTTCTGTTTAAAAAAATGTAGTTCTTAAGGGGAAGAACTGGAAATCGCGGCATGTGGGAGAAAAATCAAGAAGAACTATTAAGGATAGCAAAAAGGGAATATGGGAAACCATTAGTTCAAAAAAGCTTTTAAAAACCCCAATGAAAACATTTGTATTTTCATTTGATCTTCTGACTTTCACCTTGGCCTATCCATATTTAAATATATTACTTTTCATAATACTTCAGGAAACATTTACTGATTTTAGCACTCCCTTGTTTGAATTGACTTAATGCACTGGTGATATTCCACTCAACTTATCTAAAAATAAGATGTAATAAATTACAATATCTGGGGGGGTAGTAACATCACAGAGAATTAGACCTAATATAGTGGCTTTCTCCCGTCACAGTATCTCAGTACAGTTGGGGATACAATGAAACAACTGTGCAACAACAATGGGAAATGTTGACTTGGTAGATGTTGTGTTGTGCTTTTGACAAGTTCTTGTCATTCCTGGGTGAATGGTTGAACAGAATAAAGTGGCTAATAAATTACATTAACTGTTACATACTAGATTTACTAGCATAGCTATGTTTATCAAAACCATACTTCCACAGTAATTTAAAAATGTTTATTTCACCCATGTGCAATCACAGGGGAGAGAAGTTCTGGGATACTGTGGTATTTTTTATTCAATTCAGTTAAAATGCATAAATGAGAAAGAGGGTAGGATTTAACATCAGGTTTTCAACACATTTTAATAAGAAAATGAAGTTTCCCTAATTAAAAAACGTTGACTATAATTGTGTACAATTTCAATACTCAAACTGTAATACATTCTCGAGATTAGAAGACAAAAAATTTAAAATGTGTCAAATGTTAGCTTTAATTTTAAATTATACTGATTTTAGGCAATTAAAATAATCCATTATAAAAAAAAATAAAAAAAAAGTGAAAAAATTTTCACATTTAGGGGGAAAAGAGCAAAAATCATAACGGGTAAACAAGAAAAACAGGTCACAGGGGGTTTGTGTTTTTAAAAATTTATTTGATGATTTTTGTTTCTCTTTTTTCATCCCCCATTTTTATTTTTTTTCCTACATAAAGTTGGTCTATTTGCATCGTATATAGAGGGTCATTTGGAAGTGCTCCTATTAATCTAATATATAAAGGAGTCGGGGATGTTTGTTTGTCTGCCATACAAACTGTACCGGGCTCGACAGCACCAAACGGGGATGGGGCCCCCTTTTTGACCAAAGAAAATCTGGGGGGTTTGCGAAAATGTTTATGGGAACCGAATTTTTACCAAAACCCTTTCGCACAGGTTTCCCAATTGGGTGGCCCACGTGTAAAAGAAGTTCACCCGGGGACTATCTAGCCGGGGAGTTTGATCTCGCGTGCTCTTTACCCATGTTTTTTTAATTGCAAGATGGGGAAGTGCCAATATGAGAAAAATAGATTTATAGACATAGAATTACCACATGCCGCATCACCAGCACCATCGGACGCCCAACGCACCACCACATTGGAGGGGGAGCCCGGGGGAAATAATGGATGAAATTTTTGCAGGCCTTTTGGGGTTGTCAAACTGCTTTCTTCCAAACCAATCCTGGGGGGATTCATTTCTAATAAGGCTGAATAATTTTTTTGTATATTTCACATTAGAAAATCCCATTTTATAATCTACACTCAAAGGGCACCACAAAAAAATTAAAAAAATTACTGTAGTAAAAAGAAAAGTTCTGAGGGGAGTTTTAAAAAAGTGTTATTGAAGAGCTGACATATATGAGACAGAAGATAATTCCTGAGTTGAGGAGCACAATGAGAGACCTGGGGTCCCAATACCACTGTGTCTAATTTTGCAAAGAAAGTACAGCTGCAGATGAGAATTTGAGTGAGCCTGAGGAGGTCAGTCTGTAAGAGATCAGTGAGGTTCTGAGAGCTTTTAAATGTTCAGAGTGTTATTTAGTATTGTATTCTGAGTTACAGGAGCCAGTGAAGTTGAGAGAGAATCAGTGATGTGTTCAATGGATTTAGAACAGCAGGTTATCATCCTGGGAGCAGAATTTTAATAAGTTGTGAGTTTATAGATATGTTTTTGTGGGGGCCAGATAGAATAGCATTACAGTAATCTATACTTGAGGTGACTTGGGCATTAACCATACGCCAGTACGGTTCCTAGAAAAGGAAAAACTAGAAATGTTTAGAGATGAAGAAGGCAGTCCGAGAAATGTTAGTTTTATGGAATAATTATTTAATAATAATAATGATTATTATTATTATTTAATAATTGCCATTATTAGTGTTTAAATAAATATAAATAATTGCATTTCAACGATTCCCAAAAAAATCTTTGTATGTAAACGATACTGTTTTAAATGTTATTGTTTTTTCATCAGAAAACCAGTTTCCCAAATCTACCTGTTTATTTAAATGGCATTTTGCCACTTGAATAGGGCGAAGCGCCAATGTATCGGGTCAACTGTGCAAGAAGTGAATGCGCCTTTTCTATATATGTCTATGAGTCAGACTGTTTTGATCAGATGAAGGAACCGCCGGATGGATGTAAAACGGAATGATCCAGAGCGGACCAACTACCACACCCGCATTTCCACATCTCACACTCCCCCAGCACCGATAGTGCTGTATTTCATTCCAAAGTTTTGTTATATTTGTCGCTCACTACAGAGCCTTTAGTGTTGCTCTTTCTGACTGACTGTGCTATTTGTTCACTTTCCGACGATTAAATAAAAATCATCCCCCGTGGTTTATTCCCGACGAACAAATTAACACATTATAATTGTCCGTTTCACTAAATACCCATGCCACTGAAAAAAGCCAACGGGAAAGTCCATTCAGATGAAAAACAGTCTTTTTCGGGTGCCAAAACCCGCAGACAGAATCTACAGGGGAGGAACTTGCAAAAATAGAAAAAGTAAATCATCATTAGATAGGGGGTTCTTCCAAACCGTCTTAAGACTGCTGTATTTAAAACCCCCTTTTTAAGCATAATCTTGACCCTCTGCCTTTGAAAATTTTAACCCATTTCTAACCACCCTTCTTAAGTAAAATTTAGAGAAGGAGTCATTTGCGAAATGACCACCCCAATAAACATGCTATTCTTTATACTTTTTAGTCAGGTTTAAAAAAAAACACAGTACAGAAACCGACTTTAAAGTAGTAAAAAGATTCGGGGAAAGCAGACAAAGGTCATTTATCTGTTCTCATCCTTAATTGGCTAAAAATTGGGGTCTTTATCATATATTCTTTTAAATTTAGTCAAAGGGTGGGCCTCTAGTGTCTTAAATTTTTGAATCCCACCTGGCAGGGGAGAAAAAATTTTTGTGAGTTGGGTAATCACATCTCAAAGAACATGAATCCATATGGTGTTCCCCAAGGCTCTATCCTGGGTCCCGTTTTTTTCAATCTAAGCCTATGCAGATTTCTAGGTTACAACGGAACTACCACAGCTATGCTGATGACACACAGCTGTACTTATCTATAGCACCTGATGACTGACTCTCTCGACCACTAACACAATGTCTTACTGGTATTTCTGAATGGATGAATGGTAATTTTCTCAAACTAAATAAAGAGAAAACAGAAATTTTTGGGTAATTGGCAATAAGGGATTCAGCGAGGTTATCAGAAATAAACTTAATAATTTAGGAGTAAAGTAAGACGGAAGTAAAAATTTAGGGTAACCGCTGATGTAATCTGAATTTTAAATCGGATATTCATTGGACCACTAGGACAGATTTTTTCACTTAAGAAACATAGCTAAAGTTAGACCTCTTATATCATTGAAAGATGCTGAGAAATTAATTCACGCTTTTGTTTTCAGTAGACTAGATTACTGTAACGCACTGCCCCTCAGGACTACCCAAAAAGACATAAATCATTTGCAACAAAAGTGCAGAAATGCAGCTGCTAGAATCCTAACTGGGAAAAGAAAATCCTAACACTTTTCTCCAGTTTTGATGTAAATACACTGGTTACCTGTGTCACAGGATTGACTTTAAAACCGTTTATGGTTTATAAACCCTTTAAATAATTTTCGCCCATCTTATATATGGAATGCCTGACACCTTTTATTCCAAATCGTAACCTTAGATCTTCAAATGAGTGTCTCCTTATAATTCCAAAAGCTAACTTAAAAGAAGTGGTGAGGCGGCCTTCTTTCTGTTATGCACCCAAAACTGAATAGCCAATAGAATTCGCCAGGCAAATACAGTAGAGCATTTTAAAAAACTGCTGAAAACACATTACTTTAACATGGCCTTTTATAACTTCACTTTAACTTAACCTGATACTCTGTATGTTCAATTCATCATAATAACTATTCATGGTGGCTCTAAAACCGTACTGACCCCCTTCTCTCTTTTTGTTTCTTTTCCGTTTTTGTGTGGCGGGCCCGCGCCACTCACTCACCTACTCAAAACATCCTGATGCACCAACATTGATGGACTGAAAGCCAGAAGTCTACGGACCATCATCATCAGGTCCTTCATGAAAACGCTAAATACAAAAGAGGACTGTTTGATTTATGTTAAGTAGATTGCCCAGAGGGGACTGGCGTCTTCTTGGTCTGGAACCCCTACAGATTTTATTTTTTTTTCCAGCCTTTGGAGTTTTTTTTTTCTGTCCACCCTGGCCATCGGACCTTCTTATTCTATGTTAATTAATGTTGACTTATGTTTATCTTTTATTGTGTGTTCTATTTTCTATTCATTTTGTAAAGCACTTTGAGCTACATTTTTGTATGAATATGTGCTATATAAATAAATGTTGATTGATTGAATAAAAGGGAAACAAAAACTGTTTGTTCTATTTCTATGTTCTGTTTCTTTTTTTTGGGGAAAATTCAACCATTAAAACCCCGGCAAGGGGTACCCTACTAGTCTTATATATAAACTTCTATGTGGGGGGGGTGTGTTGTCCGCCCAGATAAATTGGGGTTTGGGGTAAAGGGTCCACCTCCAAGGATCCCAAAAAGGAGGCCAGCATAAAAAGCAAAACCCAAAGAAACAAAGTCACTTGAGCTAATACATAACAAGGTAGCACATCAGCAAAATGGTATCCTTTTTACTTTTTCCCCCCACGCTTAAAAACAAAATGAGGAAGCACGCTGGCAAAAGGAAACCCTTTTAAGAAAGACAGTCACGGGCAATGCACCAGGATGGAGCAATCAGAAACAAAACCTCCTAGGAGAGATGCCTGGTTCTTTTTAACCACCTGACATCTCTTATTTCAATTTTTTTTCCGATTTCAAAAATTTTTAGGACCCAGTGTTTTTTTAAAACAAGGCCACAGCTAGTATATTATAAATGTTAGCTTCTATTTTCAGAATAGGAAATTTTAAAACAGAACCAGGAGGGTTTTAGTTTATTGCAAAGGAAAATCCACATTTCAGTACACTAGCATGGACACTTAAACTTAGATTCAATGAAAAAGAGTCAAGTTATCCATGGCTTAAATGAACAGTTAAGATAGTTTTATTTTCTTCACTTAAAAAGAATGCTGTGAAAAGCACAATTTTTAATTTGATATTTTTAATTAATCCCAAGGGAAATTGTCTTTTGCATGACCTTTGAGGTCAGAGCTTAGTATTACCCAAATGTACAACATCCATGGTACAATTTTCAGGTTAAGGGTCTTGCTCAAGGACCCAGGGGAGTAGGACCCCTTCTGGCAGTAATGAGATTTGAACCGGCAACTTTCCAGATACCACCACAGCTACTAGCCTGCAGAGCCACTACTCCACTGCAGATATTGGTGTGATAAACACTATTCCCAAATTTATTTAAAGGATTTTTTATTAATGTAGTAAACATTATGTGAATCTTACACATGTTTTATTGTATAAGTATGTTGTAGAATAAGAACAATAAACTGGATACCTCACTACTGACTTCTTTCCTGTAGCTCCCCGTGAAGCCTTTTAGTCCCTATAAATTTTAATAAAAATGTCAATGAGTAATAATAAATACTGAAAAAAATCCGCATAAAGCAAATTTGATGTTTAAAATATGTAATTTTTGAAAAAAATAACTATTCTGAAAGACCACTATTACCTCTGATCTGAAAAAGTACAGTCCAGTTCCCAAAGTGTCAATGACAATTAATGTAAACATTGTACGCTTTTACATGGTATATACACATTTACCTACATTATGTAATTTTATGTAAATAGTGTAGATATTTAAAAAAGCTTGCTTCTTTTACCTTAGTGTTCTCTATGGCTCAGCGTCATATGGATATTGTTGTCTCTGTATGCATCTCATTGTCTCAGATCTTTCTTCAAAATGTGTCCATTTAATTGTTTTAGGGGGTGAGTTGTTTTTTAAATTGCTGAAATGGACCAGAGGATACTAATACTTTGATCAGAATGCCACAGCTGTTATTATACCCCCACCTAACATACCAAATTGGATTTTAATTTCCACATTCTGTAAATATGCAAGATTATGGATTTCCTGTCTACTCCCAGCAGACCACATAAACATTTATTCAGTTTTACCTTAGTTTTTCCAATGCAGGGTGGCAGAGGTTTTGAGGTTTCAGACTGGCATCAAAACCCGAATAAGAGTAAGCCTGATGGTATGCTATACTGTCAAAGTAGCAGTTAATTCCAAGATGGCCTAGTTCACCATCTGCAATTGACCTGACTGCTGACATGAACACAGTGGGGTTTTATGGTGTTTACACCCCTTTACAAAACATACACGTTAGTTCTCATACACATACCTGACCAAATCTGCCAGCGGGAGCAGAAGGCAGATGGTTAAGGTTGGGCAACTGCCAAATGTCTCAAAATAAAAAAAAGAAGTGTCATCAAACATTTTTGTCACATCTTCGAGAAAACCAACCCCCTAAGTAGTGATCTTTCTACTGCTTCCTCCTACTAGACCTCACAGATTGAGGGATCAGTTTCAGGTGCCTTTTTATATCCAAATAAACAATGTGATCATTTAAAGAGAGGCAGATTTTAGAGAAGTGTTTGTTTATACTTTTTTTATTTCTTAAGAGCTTAAGAAGATTGTTTGCAAAATAAAATGTTCAGGTATCCAACCTTTATCCCTAGTAGCTACTGTATGTTTCAAGTGTCGCTCACATTGACGAACAAGCTCAATTTCTTTACGGCTGTAGAATTTTTATTGTTGCTTTTTGTGCACATACACACATCTTCTATATTTTCGATCATGGATGCAGGTGTGAGCTCCCCTTCTTCCTGATGTCTGCTGCCTTCCCTGGGCCTGCATCTTCTTTCTATATCTTTGTTTTTTTTTAATTTTATTTTAATTTATTCCATTTTAATAGATCAATTTTACAAAAATAAGATTAAAACAAATCACCCCAACCCCTGAGAAAGAGAGAGCATGGCCAATAGAGTAAACGGAAAGTTGTAAACACACCTAAATTGATGAGTTTAATAGGACAATAGAGATGAATGGAGAAAAAAAAAAATGCGGAGATAATTACTTGTTTTGGGGTTTTAAGAGCTTATTCTAAAATATTATTAATTAGATCCGCGGTTTTAAAAAAGTTCTGCACAGATCCAGGAAATTTGTTTTTTTCTAATTTCAAATAGTATTATTCCCCCACTGATTTTTTTACAGAACTTTTAAACATTTTAAAAGAAATTTTTTTCTATTTTAGTAAAAATGTTCAAAATGTGGGGAAAACTATAGAATGTGTGAAGCCCAAGTCCAAAGAAAAAAAATTTTACGGTTCGGATGATAAAAAGTTTTTTGGGAGGAAGATTAGAGTGGAACACACGGAAATGATGTGTTCCAAATAACAATCTTTTTTTTTCACCTAAAATTTCCACCCCTTTCACCCCGATAATCAAACAAGGAAAGCTGGGGGGGTTTGTGAAGTTTTACGACGAGATGAAAGCAGGCAGTTGCTGTTGTCTTAATTGGCACATTTAAACAAAAAAATGGGAGAGGTGTGAATGGATTTGGGGGCCGGGTTTTTCAAGTTTTTTGTAGGTTTTTAATTTAGTGCGCAAGAAAGGGTTTTCCCCATATAATTTTTTGTTGAATAATTTTTGTTAATATGGTGCTTGAGGAACCCCTGATTCTACCTTCCATTTTTTTTTTTGATATGTTGAGTGAGAGATCTTTTTCCCCTTGTCTTTTTTTTTAATCTTTTAAAGGCAGGACTGTAAAATAATTTAATGTATTAGAAATGTGTCTGAGTCCTTGAAATTGAGTAATATTTTTTTTCCAGATAGAGGAGGGGGCGATGAGGAAAATCGGGGGGTTCTTTTAACAAAGTTTTAATTTGAAGATATAAAAAAAATTTTTAGTTGTAAAATTAAATTTGGAATGTAATTGTTCATAGGATGCAAAAATGTTGTCATATAAAGATCTCTAAATAATTTAATCCCAAAACTTTTTCCCGATATTAAAAACTATATGTTTCGGGTTGAAAAAAATGGTTCTCTTGCAGAGGTGCCACAAAATTTAAGATTCTCCATCTTAAAATGTTTTTCATTGGTTCCATATTCAAGGGAGTGAAGCACAACTGTTTAAAATATTCATAACTTGATTTATTGGGGCAAAAGCAGGGGAAAATTTAAAAAATACTGCAGGATTTTTTTTCATTGGGGCGCCTATGTATGTTCATCTATTTGTTTCCAGGTTTTATATTGTAGTTTGTGCTCAGTAATAAAACTGAAAGTTATTAGAACCATGACACCCCTTTCCTTTGGGGCATTGTAGGGCGCCTTAGAAAGGGATGTTTTGATTTCCCAAATAAATGAGGTTATGGTTGAATTAATTCTTGAATGATTTATTGATGTATATTGAATGTTTTGAAATAAAACATGTTTAGGGAAGATATTTTCTAAAATTGTTAATTTTCCAGCTAGAGAGAGATGAAAGGGGTTGCCACATGCAAGTCTTCTTTTAATTTTTTTCCCTATGGCAAAAATTTTTTTGATAAAAAGGTTTTTTTTTTACTTATGATATTTACCCTGGGATTTTAAAATATCTGCAATGATAAAAGGAGGGTGTCCAATCTAATATTGTTTCTTTGAGAATTCAATGGAAAGAGTACACTTTATTCAAAATTTAAATTTGAGACCAGAGATCTTTTAAATTTGTAAGGCTGTTTGGACTGAGGACAGTATTTTTGGGGCTGATATATCATACATACTCGATATAGAGAAATTTTCTGTTCCAGTCCTTTTCCCCGATAACCCCTTTTTCTATTAAAATTTGGGCAGTGAACTAGGGTTCAATGGCGCAAAAAGGGGGAAAGGGGGTCCTTGTCTGGGACCAGCTTTAGTTTAAAGTAGTCTGAACAAATTTTAATACAAATTAAAGCTTCTATTGAGTTTTATCCATGCACAAATGTTCTCTTTTGCATCCAACGTAATATCATCTCGGGGGTTTTATTTTTGTAATATATTAATTTTAAAAAGGGCAAAAACTCTTTCCTGGAAAGTGTGGTTGTTCTTTTTTGCAGTGAATGCACATCCTCCTTACCAAATGTAATTTCTTTCCCAAATAGTAAAATCTTCCCCTAGTTTACAAGGTTTCTAAATAAAGCCCTCTTTTTAAAGGGCCCGGCATTTTTTGGGCCGCAATTTATTCTTTAAATGGCCTTTTCAATGGTTTTCCCCGTTTACAAAAGAGTCAGAACCCACGAACACCTCTTTTTAGAAACAGCTGTTTATCCAAGCACCAACAAGAACGGATGTGAAGGTTTTCATCCAAACCAAACAGCAATTGAGAACCGAGGTCTGTTGAAAATGTTTCCGGGCCTCATACTGCTTGGGACATGCCAGTTTTTTAACATTTTTCAGGCATTTTAGATGGCTTTGTTCCAATGTTCCTTTCTAGTTATTGATTTAGAAATGACTGAGGAATATCTTGGGGGACAGGGGTAAGCCCTAGCCCCCCTTTTTCCTTTACGAAAGCAAAAATTTCACCAGAAATGAACCAATTGGACATAAAAAAAAGAAGAACCTTTTGCCATTATTGGGGAAAAAATAAAAGGGAAATTTAAAAGGACACGCCAACGGGGTACCATGAATAATTAAATTTGCCCAAAATTTTTTGTGAGTCATTTAGCCTATCTTATACATCTTTCCCGTTCCTGACCTGAATTTTAGCAAAGGAGTTTTAAACCAAACTTTAGCAAAAATGACCTTTTTTACTGTACTAGGGGGGTTTTCCGCTCCCTTTTCCTCCCCCACCCCAATGTTTGGTTTTCCAATATCAATTTAAAGAGATTGTTTTTTCATGAGAATTGTTACATATGCATTATTTTCACTTTATTTAAAAAATTTGAAAAAAATATTTTTCCTTATTTTCGGGCCCCATTTTGGTTAACCCTTTTTGGGGATAACACTGTTACATTGTCAA
The DNA here is from genome assembly GCF_016835505.1 of Polypterus senegalus. Taxonomy (NCBI): domain Eukaryota; kingdom Metazoa; phylum Chordata; class Cladistia; order Polypteriformes; family Polypteridae; genus Polypterus; species Polypterus senegalus. The sequence goes on along the minus strand of NC_053155.1, from coordinate 322,948,493 downwards.
GGGGGGGGCTGAATGCAGCTAAGGAGATGCCCCAGATCTGTGCTGTCTTTCTGCGCTGGCGAGGGCCCGTTCTGTTGTCACTTGTCATTGTTTTTAAAACAGCCGGGAAGGCCCAAAGCCCCAAAAAAGCCCCGTTCCCCCCTTTTTTTTTTTAAAAAGGACTTCAACAAAATTTTCTAAACTGAAAAGAAACGAAGGGGACAATTTTAA
>NC_053155.1:322924775-322947783 GCF_016835505.1 Polypterus senegalus | reverse complement strand
CATTGGGAAATCTCAAGTGGAGGGTTTTAAAGGCCCCCCCCGGGGTTTTGGCGGAAAATTCAAAAAGAGCCCCAAATGAAAAAGGGTTCCCCAAAAAAAATTCATTAAGGTAAAGTTCATTGTTGATGTAGTAATCCCTTTTCAATAAAAAGGGAACTTTACAAGTTCTTCTGGGGGGTTGCGGAGGAAATTTTTTTAGAAAATAGAATTTGACATTTGCCAGAGATAAATTCGAAGGATTTGAAAAAATTTTTTAAATTTTATCCAAAATTAAAATTAACACAAAAAGGAAATGTTGCGTAAACCAAACTTTTTTCCCAAAAAAGGTCATTACTTGTGAGATTGGAAGTTCATGTTTCGGCTTCTCAGCGGGAACCTGTTCACTCAAAATTATCTTTTTAATTCTACTTTCCAAAAGGTTTGGGACATTTTTTTCGTTGAAATTACTAAGCGAACTGGACATGAAGTGAATGACCAAAAATATTGAAATCTTAAATTGTTAAAAAAGGGATTAAGTTAATTTCCTTTTTCAAATTTAACCCAAACCCTTGACTTGAAAATTTACAGTTTTGCAATAAAAACCCTCAAAATTCAAGCCTGAAAAAGTTTGATTAGTAAGAAAATTTTAACCGATTGAAAGGGAAATGCTACAAGAATTCATGAATTTTTTCAGCAAAGGGTTAATCTAAAAGGGCAAGGGTTTTTTTTTCCTCCTATAAATAACTTTTTTAAAAATGCATTTGGACTTAAAAAGATTTTCCTAAGTTTTTTGTGGTTGTTTATTTTAATTTGAAAAAAAAGGGGATGAAAAAACTTTAAAAATTTACAAAACACATAAAAACCCAAAATTTTTCACATATTATATATATAAAATATATATATATATATATATATATATATATATACAATATATATATATATATATATATAATATATATATATTTTTTCATAATATATATATATATATATAACTAATACGGAAAAGCCCTCACTCACTCCTCACTGACTGACTGACTGACTCATCACTAATTCTCCAACTTCCCGTGTAGGTAGAAGGCTGAAATTTGGTAGGGTTATTCCTTACAGCTTCCTTACAAAAGTTAGGTAGGTTTCATTCGAAATTCTCCGTAATGATGTCATAACTGGAAGCTTTTTCTCATTTACTGTAATGGAGATAAGCTTGAAACCGATGGGCGGGGTTTAGTGTGACATCATCAGCTAATCACGCGCGATCGTAGAAAACCAGGAAGAGGCCCAAAAGCGCTGAAGAAACATGCATTATATAATTGGAAGGCAGCGAAACAATAAGAAGGGCGAGTGACATATACAACCATATTCATGAGTTCTGCTACTTGGAAACAAAGCCGATGTAAACCTAAGACTTTAAATTAAGTTCATAGACAGGCTTCGCTGGCGTTTGTAATTTAGTGCCTACCCATATAAGGCCGTCGTCAGCGGCAATCCAATAGCAAACTGCCCGGGTAAATATTCACGGGTGAAGGATTGTGCTTATGCAGAGGAAGATGAGATGGTCAGGGTGGTGTTTGGCACAAACTCAGCAAACTCGAGAGAAAGTTTTAAGTGCAGGGACTTGGTAACATTAGATACAGCCATGGACATAGCGAGATGGCACCAGCACAGCTGGGAAACCGATGCATGTACCGGGCTCATGTGAACTGGCAGTGCACAGACAAAAGGAACAGTTCAAAGAGTGCTGAACAAAAATGATTACACAATTGAAAAGGCAGCAAAAAAAATATGAGCGTCTGATACTACAAGCATATTCATAAATGCAGCTACTGTGGAAACAAAGCACACGGTGGAAAAGTCAATGTCCGCTAAAGGAAGACAGTGTAAAAAAACCGTGCATGCAGTGTGTCAGGTCTCAGATAAAGAAGAAAGGCGAGCTGTTTATTGATGCAGTAAAACGATGAATGAAACCTGTCATCTTTACAGCGATTGACAAACACGGAATGTAACTTGAACACAACACATCCTACAAATCGAACCTGATTGAAAAGAAATAATGATAATCAAATCCTTGATGACAGGAACACTCAGTAACACTCACAAAACAAATACTGTATATTGACAGTCATGTTCACGTTATTTTAAAATGTTCCCTTTTCTTTTTCATACGCTTTTTTAACACACTACTCTCCTCTGTCGATACGCTGGTATATATATATATATATATATATATATACCCGATCTACATACTTTCGAATAATGGATATGCTATGCGCCATCAATGATTGTTTGGGTAAAGCCATACTCAATGTAATCATTAGATGAGCGGTAAAAAGTAAGAGCATGGGAGGATGACTTATTGTGGGCATGAGGGCTGTAGTCTTGCGTCAACTCTATCTGAATTGCGCGATCACATTTGAAAAAATATATCTTTTCAAGTTCTATTTAGTCCATATGTGTCAAACTCAAGGACGCCGGACCACATCCGACGAGTGTGTATTATCCGGCCCGAGATCATTTTATATACTGTATTATTATTTATTAAAGGCCGGGTATATGACGCTGGTAACACAATAAACTACAGATCCCATTAATGCAGCGCTTCAGCTGCGTGGCCGAACACTTACCGCGTTAATCAAGTCTAGCTTATGATGCTGCAAGTTGTAGCGAAGCTAGCTCACCACGATGCTGAAGAGAAAAGTTGATTCTGAAAATAGAGGCCTTTAAGAACCGATGGGAGGCTGAGTATATGTTTACTGAACCCGTGTGTCTCATTTGTGGAGCTAATGTGGCTGTAATTACGAAATTTAATCTAGGCGGCACTATGAGACAAAACATCAGGGGAGTTCTGTGTTGTGGAAATTCAGGTTAGCGGATTGCAGGTGCTCATCATGAGCCTGAAAGAGCTGAATGCAATGCAGAAGATACAGAAAGCAAGAAGAATTAAATAAGAATCCTGACACTTCAGCCGGCGTTTTTACCCGTGCACAATCACAAAGTGATTTCAAGTGAAGCTACTTTATGGGATACACTACCGTGCACCAGTGCAACGCCCCTTTCCCTGTTGCCAAGTAATGTTGAACCAAATTAGTCACTCACGGTGTTCCCAAATCGCACTTTGCTGATAAACCGGCGCACTGAGTTTGCACTGGCTTTTGGTGACTTTGAAGAACAAAAAGTCCGTCTACATGCGGCTCGAACCTTGTGCATGTTTGGTAGCACATATCTGTGTGAGAAGCTCTTCTCAGTGATAAAGACTAACAAAACAGCACACAGGAGTTAAGCCTCACTGATGAGCACCTGCAATCCATCCTGAGAATCTCCACAACACAGAACCTCACACCAAACAGAAGCTCAAACCTGTGCCAAAAAAGATGCCAGGCGCCCAGCTCTAAAATGACATATGAGCAAAGACAACTGAATGATTTGATTTGTTATTGCTGAAAGGAACACATTTTATTTTATATTTCCAGGTTTTGTTATGCAGCATGTTCATATTTGAATTTGTATAATTTTGACGGGATATATTTTTATGGAGAGCAAAATCTTTTGGGATATTTAAAATCTAAGTTTATTTTTATATATAAAATTACATAAGAGTAAAAAAAATTTGAATGTTTGTTCTTTTAACGTTTACTTTATTTCTAACTTGTATATAATATTATAAGTTGTTTAAGGTTTGAGTTGATTTATTCAGGAATAATATTCCTGTCTGTTTTTACCATTCCTACCAAAGATATTTCTGTCAACTAAATAAAAATTCCTTCTATTTAAAATTTAAATAGAACTTGAACAAATACGATAGTTCATAATATCCACGCAGACTTGCACTTAAGAGCGGGGACTTGGCGATTGCACTAATCTGAAATAGCTGTGTGTGTATATATGTAGATATGTATGTATATGTATATATATATGTTTATATATGTGTGTGTGTATGTATGTATATATATATATGTATTTATGTGTGTATATATGTGTGTGTATATGTATGTATGTATGTATGTATGTGTGTATTATATGTATGTGTATATATGTAGATATATATATATTGTGTGTGTGTGTGTGTGTATATATATGTGATATTATAGAATTTTATATATATGTTTATGTGTGTGTAAATAATATATATATATATATATATATATAAAAAATTCATCACTCACACAACAAAACAATTACATTGAAATCATGTTCGTTATTTTCAAAATGTTTTTCCCTTTTTTTTTTTCATTGCTTTTAACACTCTCTCCGCTGGGTATTTTCTTTTGTATATATATTTATATATATATATTATATATTTTATATTATATATTTTATATTATATTTTATATTTTATATATATATATATATATATATATATATATATTATATATATATATATATATATATATATATACAAACCAAAAAAAAACCCTTCTTAAACTGGGGGAAAATATCCCAAAAAAATTAGGTTGGGATCTCTTTGTATACCACGTTGTCAGTTGGCCCCTTTTTGTAATATATGGCGTTGAGTTTCTCTTGAGCATGAAACAACAGTTGGCCATGTGAAAAATAATTTGTTTCAAATCTCACAGTTTGGGATTGTTGCTGTCAAAATGGGTTTGAGTTTCATGGTTTGTTTCAATTCCAGGTATTTGTAGGACTTGGTTAAAAGGGGGCATCAAATAACATTGAAAGGGTATACAACTGGTTTCATCGATAATTTCCCAACCCCACCCTTTTGAGAGTTTAAACATTCAAAACATCATAGTGTCCACTACTGAAATTGTCACCTGTAAATTTCCCAGATTTTTTAGGGGCCTTGCAGTTGTTAAAAGGGGAAAAATTTTTTGGCCATTTTTTAACTTAAAAGCAAAACCCGAAAAAATCCCCGGGCAGCCATCAACTCACAGCAGATGCATAGGTGAAGGGTTTAAAGGGGCTTTCCCCTTTTTCTTTTAAAAAATAATTATCCCCTTGTACCATCAGTCCACACCTTGAACCTGTCCCCCCCCAATTACATTAGACACAATGTTCCCCCGGGATATAAAAGATTGACCCCCTAATATGGCCGTACAATATGTCAAAGGGGAGAATGGAAAAGGTGGGTGCCATCCCCGGGGCATGGAAACCATTTCAAGTAAACAGTTCTTTGATCGATGGTGATCCCCCGAGAAACATGTTAAGGGGGGGAAAGGTTGGAATGATAAAGGAAATGGGTACTTGAACAATGTAAAGTAAGTCTAAAATACCTACACAATAACTATAATTGTAATAAATGAACAAAAAACAGCGGGGGGTGGATTAAATAAAAAGCCTGTAGTTATAAAAGGGGCCATAAACCCCTTAGGCAAGGAAGGGAATGAGACGGGAAAAAGGTTTGGCCTTATTTAGGCAGGCAGCCAAAAAGGGGGAGGCTTTTGGGATGGGGCCCCAAGCCACCTCCAAATGGTGCCCCAAAAGCTGCAGGCTATGGACATATACAGTGGTGTAAAAAACTATTTGCCCCCTTCCTGATTTTTTTTCCCCTTTTGCATGTTTGTCACACAAAATGTTTTTTGATCATAAAAACACATTTAACCATTATCAAATATAAAACAAGTAAAAACAAAAAGCAGTTTTAAATGATGGTTTTATTTATTTAGGGGGAAAAAAACCCAAAACCCACATGGCCCTGTGTGAAAAAAAATAATTGCCCCTGAACCTAATAACTGGTTTAAAACCCTTTTGCAGCAATTTAAATGCAAATTTAAGCGTTTTTGGGGAAACCTTTCAATGAGTCTTTTAAGCCTGGAGGAATTTTTCCCCACTCATCTTTGCAGAATTGTTGTTTTTCTGCTTTATTTGAGGGGTTTTTTAGGGGTGGGAAATTTGGCCTTTTTTGGTCATGCCTAGCATCTCAATTGGGTTCAGGTCAGGGCTTTCACCCGGGGCCCCCCAAAGTCTTCATTTTGTTTTTTTTCAGCCATTCAGAGGTGGATTTGCTGGTGTGTTTTGGGTCATTGTCCTGTTGCAGCACCAAGGTCGCCCTTAGCTTGAGTTATTAACAGATGGCCGGGCATTCTCCCCTTTAGGATTTTTGGAGATAGTAGAATTCATGGTTCCATCTATCCGAAAATCTTCCCGGTCCTGAAGCAAAAACAACCCCAGACCATCACACACCACCACCATATTTTTTCTGTTGGTATGATGTTCTTTCTGAAATGCTGTGTTCCTTTTAAGCCAGATGTAAGGGGCATTTGCCTTCCAAAAGTTCAACTTTTTTCTCATCAGTCCACAAGGTATTTTTTCCCCAAAAATCTTGGCAACCCTTTAGATGTTTCTTGCAAAATTGAGATGAGCCCTAATGTTCTTTTGCTTAACAGTGGTTTTTCGCCCTTGGGAAAACTGCCGGGAAGGGGGCCCCTTTTTCCCACCCTTTCTTTTTGGTGGAGTCGTGGAAACGGCCTTAATTGAGGCGGAGGCCTGGGTTCTTTGGAACGTTTCCTGGGGTCTTTTTTGACCTCTCCCCGGGTGAGCCCCCTCTCGCCCTTGGGGTAATTTTTTGGGGGGCCCACCCCCTGGGAAAGGGTTCACCACTGTTCCATGTTTTTGCCATTTGTGGATAATGGCTCTCACTGTGGGGGTTTTTGGGGTCCCAAAAACTTAAATGGTTTTTTAACCTTTACCAGGGCTGATAGATCTCAATTACTTCTGTTCTCATTTGTTTTCCCGAATTTCCTTTTTGGGTCTTGGCATGATGTTACAGCTTTTGGGGTCTTTTTGGGGCTACTTCTCTGTGTCAGGCAGCTTCTATTTAAGTGATTTCTTGATTGAAACAGGTGTCCCGTTCAGGCCTGGGGGGGGTTTCAGAAATTGAACCCAGGTGTGATACACCACGTTAGGTTTTTTTTTAACAAGGGGGGAATTACTTTTCACACAGGGCCATGTAGGGGTTTGGGTTTTTTTTCCTAAATAATAAAAAACCCTCATTTAAAAAATGCATTTTGTGTTTCGGGTTATATTTTTACTAATGGTTAAATGTGTTTGATGATCGGGCCCTTTTGGGGTGACAAAATGCAAAGAATAAGAAATCAGGGGGAAAGGGGGAAATAGTTTTTTTACACCACTGTATATTAAAGGAAGTTGGGGGTTCAGTTGGGGTTGGGATCCCCGTGCCAAATTTCCCCTTAAAAATGGGCCCATAAATAAAAAAACCCCTTTGAAAATTTAAAATGGCGTGACGGGGGATCCCTACCCCGGAAAAAAAGTTTCCAAAAATTTTGGGCCTTTTCCTACAAAGAAAGTTGGAGAATTAGTGGCGTTGAAAAGTTCAATATGGCGGCTGACGGGGCGCCAAACCTCAAATAAATAAATTTTATTGGTTTTTATTAGGGGGGGTAAGCCGCCTTTTCCCAAAATTTTTGAAGATGGGGCCAAAAAGTTCAACGGGTTTTTGACCGTTTAAATTTTTGAAATGAAACCGTTAATTTTTGAATAAGCTGTGGAATGACCTGCCAAATTTCACCCTTCTACCTACAGGAAGTTGGAAAATTGTGAAGGAAATTTCAAATGGGGCGAAAGTCCCCAACCACAAAAAAAATCGACTTTGGGTTTTTGGTTAGCGGGGGAACCCACCTCCCAAATTTTGGAAGAGGGGGGTACCTTTTTCCCACGGAATTTGGGAAAAATTTGGGCGTTGGAAAGTTCAAATGGCGCCCTGGCGCCAAAAACCCCAAAAAAGTCGCTTTTTCATTTGATGGTGTGCATGGCCCATTATTATGATAAAACTGGAAACCGCAAAAGTATTACAGCCGCTCAATACTTTTTGATGCCTTTTCCAATTACAGCCCAAGTCTTTTGAATAGATGCCCCCGGGACTTTTTCTGGTCAGTTTCACCCATTCCTCTTTGGGACCTTAAGCCCATCAGGTTGGATGGGGGAAGCTCGGTCCCGCCATTTAAAATCTATCCCGAGATTTCAATTTCAAGTCTGGGGCCCGGCTGGGCCACTCGGGCATTCACAGTTGTCCTGATGCCCCCTTTGATATCTTGGCCGCTTAATGGGTTTTCCCGCTGAAAAAGAACGTCACCCCAGTCTAGGTCAAGAGCGCCTTTGGCAGGTTTTCATCCAGGATGTGTCTGTACATTGCTGCAGTCATCTTTCCCTTTATCCTGACTAGTCTCCGGTTCCTGCCTGAAAAACATCCCACAGCATGATGTTGCCACCACCATGCTTCACTGTAGGGATGGTATTGGCCTGGTGATGGCGGTGCCTGGTTTCCTCCAAGCGTGATGCCTGGCATTCACACCAAAGAGTTCAATCTTTGTCTCATCAGACCATAATTGTTCTCATGGTCTGAGAGTCTTGTCAGGTGCCTTTGGCAACCAGGCGGCTGCCATGTGCCTTTTACTAAGGTGGCTTCCGTCGCCTCTCCACTATACAGGCCTGATTGGTGGATTGCTGCAGAGATGGTTGTCCTTCTGGAAGGTTCTTCTCTCTCCACAGAGGACCTCTGGAGCTCTGACAGAGTGACCATCAGGTTCATGGTCACCTCCCTGACTAAGGCCCTTCTCCCCCGATTGCTCAGTTTAGATGGCCGGTCAGCTCTAGGAAGAGTCCAGGTGGTTTCGAACATCTTCCACTACGCTATGATGGAGCCACTGTGCTCATTGGGACCTTCAAAGCAGCAGAAATTTTTCTGTAACCTTCCCAGATTTGTGCTCAGACATCCTGACTTCATGTCAGGCACAAACCAAGCATGAACTGTCAACTGTGGGACCTTATATAGAGGTATGTGCCTTTCCAAATCATGTCCAATCAACTGAATTTACACAGGTGGAGTCCAATTGCTGCAAAACATCTCAAGGATGATCAGGAAACAGGATGCACCTGGCTCAATTTTGAGCTTCATGGCATAGGCTGTGAATACTTATGTACATGTGCTTTCTTAATTTTTTTTTTAATAAATTTGCAAAAACCTCAAGTAAACTTTATTAGTTTTTAATGTTGTAAATTCTGCTGTGGTGTATTTTCTGAACTTTCAAAGCATTAAAAATAACAATTTCCCAAGTTCTAAATGGATATATAAAGACTATTATTCAGGTGATTCATTCACAGAATTCTCACCATGGTGGATTTAGATTTTTAAACCCAATTGCAGTTGTGAGTTGTTTAAAGTTAGTTTATTGTTCTTGTTGTGATGCTGTATTTCACAGTCTTTAAGATTCATTACATTGATTAGCAGCAATAGATTATTGGAACTGTATCTGTTGATACATTCTGAAAATGTTTTGTTTTAAGATTCATAATTTTGGTATTTTTTAGAATATAGTCTTGAAAAAGAGCACTGACTTTTCCTCCTTTTCCTTAAAGGTATATGACATAATGCTAAGAGATGAAAAGTTCTATCCATCCTTCAAACTGCATCCTCTTTATGCCGAATGTTAGCTGAACTTGACATGTTGAAGGAACCTAGTTACAAGGGGTCAGATAGCGGAGATGGAGGTAAAATATATCTCCAAAGTTCCAAAATATTGTCGTGTAATGTCCTATCTGCTCTTAATTCATAAATGTGTTTTATGATGCAATATTGTTTTGCTGCTTTTACATTTTATACTAGTGGTCTAAAGCTCAACAATGAATAATGTTCCATGTCTGCAAGTAATATTGGTATTACTGCTTTTCCAGGTAGGTAAAGCTATAACAAAATCAAGAAGACTATTTAGTTTAGTGGTATAAGGATCACTGTCTTTTGAATGTAAAAAATGCTTAAGATGTAGTTTTGACTTTGTGAAAGTGAAGCTAAGTGTTCTCATATTACTAGTATTAAAAACCTCTCATTAACTGTATAATTATTTGAGACTGCATTGATAAATTCTTGATTGGTGATCTAATACAATCTGTGTTAACCTCTTCTGTAATATGAGAATATTCAGAATGTGATAGACATCATGTTGTACTTCTGACTCAGTAAAATCCTTTCTATTATTATTTCAACACCACAGTAAAAGTCCTTTCTGTTATTATTTCATCTTCACCGCCCCTTATTAGGTGAGCTGAAAATCAAGAAATGAAGAAACTTAATCAGGTTGCTAGACATTCAGCCTAACTAATAATTGCTTTTATTGATGACCTGATGTGCATCTGGCAGAAGCTGATACTTAACACCCAATAATTGCACGAATCTGCTTGTGCCAAGTCATCATGTTCCTGTTTCAAAGTCATTTTAAAATTTTGTATTACATTTTTTCGTTCCAAGAGCAGCATTTAGAATTTGCCCAAAATATGCTGTTCCATAATTAAAATTCCCATGTTATGTTATTTGAACTCACAGATATTCTGTGCTAGTGAAAATATCTTTTTTATTTTTTTTGATTTTTTTTTTTCTTTCCAAAGCATGATGCATGTAGTGGTTTGTGATCTTCAACATATGATTTATTTTTATTCATTATCATGGATGACTGTATATTGCAGTATATTAATTTTGCAGTAAAATAACTCCCAGGCAACTGTCTTAGAATTCACCACCAAAGCAATATGGATGTAGTAAACCAGGTAGAATAATCAGTTGTAATTAAGACATATTTGTGCTTATGAGTTAATAGCTCTAGTTATCCAGTTACAGTATACCTACACCAATTTCTTTTAGAGCGTACAGTTAAAATAAGGGCACCAGAGGGACACACAATGGTGTTTAGAAATTTGGTTTAACTTACAATAAATACAAAATATATATATAACTGCCTCACCTTTGTGCCTGTCCTGTACAAGTAAAACCATAATTTGATTCTCTCTAACCATTTCTCAGACATAATAATTCTACCATTCTGCATCATGTAGGCTTATAATGATTTTTTTACCTGTAGCATTAATTTTGCTTACTCTGTAAATCCGATGTCTGTATTAAAATCCATTCTCAGTCAAGAGTAGCCTTTGTAATTATATTTTGCCTTTTTATTCTTTTAACTTGTATTTGTTTACTGTTGGCAAAATGTGGTAAATAATCCTGAATGTACCTTACTACCATATATTATTTTCTTCACTCCTGATCAGTTTCAACAATTGGAGACAACCGAAAATGATTAATCTTGTACAATAACCCCTCTTTTCTTTTAGTTCCCTAACCTTGTTTACTTTAGATAATGGATTTAATGGACCCCCTTTCATTATTTGACTTTAGTTAAACCTATCCGTTTACCTGAAGTAACATTCGTGTTTTGTAATGCAATGTTTGGATCTTTGTCCACAGATATATATACATTTTTTCTTCTTCTTTCCTTCTTCTTCATAGAGTCATCTAATGGTTCTCCAACTGGTAGCATTAATTTGGTAAGTATATAAAACTTTTGGTTTAATTTATTAACAGGAAGATATAGGAGATAACAGATATCTTATAAAAGATTAGTCTGTTATGATTGCCAGAATTTGTGTTTTAATGTATTTTTTCTATATATGATTACTTGATACTGTATATGCAGTATATAACAGTCTGCATTCATTAGGAACAATATATATTTTAAAATTAAATTTAATGTACATTTGTGTTAATTTCATTGTAAACAAATTATTTGAAGATGCATTTTGCTTTTCATATATATGATCGACCTCAATGAAAAATAAATCAATGAAATGATTTTCATTGTTCTAATACATATTTTCTACAGGGGCCCTTTTCCTGCAGTTACAACTTGTATATTTCTACAAAGTTTGCATTATCTCGTCATACTGTCCATCTATTCTTTGCCTGTTACATGGAATTTTTTCCCAATTTAAAAATCATGGGCTGGTTTCACTGTGCTCTTTAAGATAATTAATGGCTGCTTTAGTGTAAAATGAGTGATATCTAGCATATAAATTGATAAATTTTTTGTACATCTATTTGTAAGCTAGTCAAAACAACATTTAAAATTAGATAGTGTTTCAGGAGGATGTTTTTTTCTTTATCAAAAAAAACAGTGGTGGGTTGTTTTTATCTAGTCTCCCTTATTCGAGTCTTTAGAAGTGACTCAGAATTTGAGTTTTTTGTTTGCGGGGTTGTGGGTAGGGGTGTTTGTTATTGGAGAATATATCAAACCAGTTTGGCAATGGTAAAAGTGTTAGGACTTACATAAGACTGTAAGCCATCCCCCGGGAAGGCCATAAACTGCTTTGCCTTGCTGACAGGAACAGGCTGCAACTAAAAAGCAACAGACCACTTTCACGGGAATCTAACGACGTCCTGCCAGTTTCTTGTTGGGATAATCGATTACTGTTGAATGGTGGTCTGCAAACACAATGAAGCAATCGGACTGTTGTTTAGCTTTTCCTCAAAAATATTCCCAAACGACCATCACATATGTGACACAATTAGTGGAGTGCAATATGTCATCTAAAAAACTTGAAAAGGATTAGAAATTTTTCACGAAAATTATCTTTTCATCTGCAAAGGTAAGCACGAGGTTATAAAATCTGGAAACGGAAAGTGCTCTGCTGTATGGGTTGTACTTGACTGCTTCTATTGGTAAATCAGCTAGGAAGTGACAGGTAGCTAAATCTATAGGTCACTGAAATTGGATTTTGGCTGAAATAGAATTGGATGACCCGGAGTTGTCTGCCCATTGGTCAGGATTTGATGTAATTTTATAACTTGGTCCCCCCACCTTTACCTGTCCCTCTCATAATCTGTCAATGAAGACACAAACATCTCTCTCTCACACTTTTTTGATGATGAAATCAATTCTGTCTCATTAGCTATATTAAACAGGCATGTGGCATATTGATTTAATACTCCATTCCAAAAAACCATGTGGCAGCAAAGACAAAGCTATACTAAAGATAAGTCGTGAGTCTCCTATAGGCGGAGTATGCTCCTACTTAGACTATAATGATATATTTTGTCACACGTTATTTTGCTCAATAATTTGTGCATATCATCTATAATACATGATTAATTTAAACTGTATATCCCTCCTGTTTGTTATTTCACTATATCTGATTGCCTTTATCTTTATAAATAAAGGGGGTTGTAGTTTAAGTATGGGATTTAAGACATTGTATTAAGGTCTGCACAAGAGTATTAAGGAGAGGAGAAAAAAGGGGCACAACAGGATCCTATATGATACTGAACTTGTATGAAGCTTATGTTTTAGTAGTTTGAATGAGTAGGAAATTGCTATTCAGATGAAGGCCCAAAGGCTTATTCAAAGTTGGGCACATATTCATAAGAACACAAAAGATGCATTTGGGTTAAACAGGGTATGATTGAGAAGTTTAGAAGTTTAAATAATTTAAATCTTCATGTAGAATGGTGGGATTCTTTACTATTACCTTTGGAGCACTTTGGAAATGTGCATTAACACATTTGGTGATGTTAATCAAGTCTTTGTTTAATTCTGCATTAATGATATTAAATGACTTTGTGAGGTTTTTAAAATTGATCTGTAAAAACAAAAATGATTTTTCCAGTAAACTCTTTAGCACATCCTAGAATATTAGAAGGCTATCCTCTGACTTTTTCAGAACAGTTAATAGTATTTGAGATTAAAATTACAACAAATTGAAATATCTTTTTACATAAAATTTTGGCAGTTTAGTGGAAGGCACTAAATAGATTTTCAAAAGACAGAAAAACTCTTCACCTGTCTCTAGCAGGTAGAAGTCATACAATTATATTAATAAATGTCAGTCCAGATTTTTATTGCTGTTTCAGAATAGTCATATGTTTGTTTTTGTTTTTTTAAAAAAGCTGAGCTCAGTTATCAGAGACAAAAATTACCACACATTAAAAAACATTGCAAAGGTCAATTCAAAAAGTAGCATGCATGACCTGACTTTCAGCTGTATTACTGTGTTATGAATGTATTTGTAATTTGAGACTGTGGAAAGAAGAAAATGTGAATTGCACCTGCCTGGTTTGATGGGATTTACAGATTTTTTATCAGTTAGTGTCACCGTATTTATCCCTACTCTACACAACATTGAGAAAGAGATCTCCCTATCAGTATTTCATGCAAGGAGTGGTATTCAATACTTCACAATATTCATTCTCCTTCAGTTTGTGCAAAACAAGTTTAGTTGAAAATTGTACACCTGATACACCTCTCCAAATTAAAATGATCTGAAATGTATGGGGTATTGGACCCAGTTGTGAATGATGCCAGCTTCATTGTGCAAGACTAAAATCTGCATTTCTGCTTGGACTGACTTTTTGTTGTTTATTGAAATCTATACTTTATATGATTGTTATATTATCATTTTTATATGCATATTTCTGTAAAGAAGTAAACTTTATTACTGAAAAAATAAGTATTTGTAAGCATGGGATTTTTAAAACAAGTATCATTTGAATTGATATTGGCGATATCAGGTGTAATCCAACACCTGAAAATTTTAAAAAGTATTTTTCAAAACGTGTAAATACATGAATAATGCATGGTTTCCTTGTTGGTATCAGTCAATTTGCACCTCATTTTATTTGATGTAATTAATAAAGAAATAGCAAGCTAAACTGAAACAAAAAATGATGAGAATGAATTAAGGTCTGTTCGATAAAGGTTATAATATATCCGACAGCAAGCAGTTTTTAAATTTATGCAGAATCGCTGTTTTAAATTTGTAAGGCTGTATGTTAGAAATGAAAATCAACCTAATTAAATGAGAAGTTTATTTTCAAGGAGAGTTTAAATTCTAATGAGCAAAACTTTTTTAATAAAAATCGTGCTACTACAGTTACCAGCCCAGGGTTGTCTATTCTTATATACAACAATTGTATATTAAAATATTTAAATCAGTTAAATATACAGGACATGTTGAAATTTATAAGATGGTGAAAAAAATTGTGAAAATTTTAAAAACCCATATCATCTATTTTGTAGCTTTCACTATTATAGTTGTAATAAGTGGAGACCAGAGCGGAAATTTGGGGCAGCCACCCGTTTATTACGGTTTCCGGCTGCAAAAGTCTTTGAGGCATTGTAATAGTTGTTTACACAACAGAGTCAAGAACAGATCTGCCTGCCTAAGCCGAGGCAGTGAGCTTTATAGCACAGAGGGCGGAAATGATGTCGTCCTCTGGGCCGGAACTAAAGTGACATCATCCTTGGGACGGAACCGGAGTGACCTCATTCTTGGGGCGGAACCGGAAGTGATGTGTCCTTCCTGGAAATGGCGGCTCCTGGTGGGATTTCCCGGGTAAGACCTGCAGAGAACTCAGAAAGAGCGTCCAGTGCACCCCCCCGGCAGATGTATAAACAGTATTTCCAAGCCCTTCAGCTGCTTCCCATGCACACGTGTGTGACAAGACTCCCCCCTCAGCCCAGACCCGTCGGGTCGGGGACCTACCGAGAGGCGTGGGCCGGGAGAGGGCATCGGCGTTGGCATGAAGAGACCCTGTCGATGAGCAGGTATACTTGTACTGCTGCAGGTCAAGAAACCACCTCGTGACCCGTGGATTCGACTCCTGTGAAGGGCCATCCACTTCAGAGGTGCATGATCCGTCACCAGAGTGAACACGCGACCCAAGAGGTAGTACCGCAGCTGAGTTAGTGCCCATTTGATCGCCAGAGCCTCTTTCTCCACCGCGCACCTGGTCTCCCTGTCCAACAGTTTCGGCTCAGGTACATACGGGTGTTCAACACCGTCGGCGCTTTGGCTCAACCACGGCACCCAAGCCTGTGTCCGGCGTCCGTCCTGGAGGATAAAAGGAGAGAGAAGTTAGGGAGATCAAGATAGGTGCTGAAGTCAGAGCCCTTTTAAGTCACTGAATGCAGCCCCGCTTTATCAGACCATACCACCGTGATTAGGAGCTCTTTTCTTTGTCAAGTCGGTCAAGGCGCGCTCTCCGGAGAAGCGAGGCACAAACCGGTAGTACCGCAAAACCGAAAGGATTGGACTTGCCGCTTGGTTTCTGACGGGCCAGGCCATTATGCTTCAACTTGGAACACTGTGCCCTCACAGTACCCGCCCACTAGGTAGCCCAAATATTTGGCTTCCCTCAATCCAAAGAAACATTTCTTGGGTTGATTCGAGCCCAGCCTCCCAGTGTCCGTACTACTGCTGTGACCTGCTGTATGTGTTCCTTCCAGGTGCTGGAATAGATGCGACGTCATCCAGATAGGCAACACAGAGCGAGTTATGGGGCGGAGCACTTTGTCCACCAGGCTGAAAAGTCGCGAGGCGCCGTGACCGGAATGGAAGGACCGGATACTGCCAGTGTCCGCTAGGAGTGCTAAGACGCGTTTTTTCCCGCGACTCCGTTAAAGGAACCTGCCAGTACCCCTTTGTCATGTCAAGTGTAGTCAAGAATTTGGCTGGTCCCAGTCTCTCGAGGAGGTCATCACGCGAGGCATGGGATAAGCATCGAATCTGGAGACTTGGTTAAGCGTGACGGAAGTCATTGCAAAACCTCCAACTGCCGTCAGGCTTAGCTAATCAAGGCGATGGGACTGGACCAGGGACTACTACTTTCTCGATTACTCCTGGTGCCAGCATTCGCGATTTCCAGTTCCACTTCTACTTTCTTTGCCTCCGGAGTCTGTAGGTCAGCTCACGGACGATCACCCCGGTCAGTCAATATGTCATGCGCAATCAGAGAGGTCCGACCGGTTTTCACACCACCTCGGGGACAGAGCGGATAGCTGCTTGACTCTTGTTTCTGCCTGGGGATAGCTGCTCAGCCGAAATTAAGGGAACTTACTCAAGAAGAGCAGGGCTGTCGGAGGAGGATCGGACCCCTCTCCTTCCACGGTTTCAGCAGGTTTACATGATATGACTCAGCTGGTCGGCGATTGGGCTGTTTCACCAAATAGTCAACCAATCCCTTCCTTTCCTTAATTTCAGAGGGGCCTAGCCAATGGGCACATTTTAGAGTGAGAGTTGGTACCAATACCATGCGCGATCCCCGTTGGAACTCCGGAGAGTGCGTGCCACGGTCATAAAGGCGGCCTGTGCTGATTGGCCTCTTCTATATGACTTTTAGAATCGGTCTTATTGCATCAAATCTACCGCGCAATTGGCGATATATTCCAAAATATTAGTGGAGGGCTGTGCCTCCCTTCCCAGCCCTCTTTTAAAATATCCAATAAACCCGGGTTGTCTTCGTACAGTAATTCAAATGGAAGAACCCAGTAGAGGCTTGAGGAACTTCCGATATGCAAAGAGGACAAGGGGAGGAGTTGGTCCCAATCCCTCCATCCTTGTGACTACCTTACGTAGCATTTGCTTGAGAGTTTGATTAAATCTCTCCACTAGGCCATCGGTTTGAGGATGATACACCGAGGTCTTTAAATGCTTTATTTTCAGTAACTTGGCAGTCTCCTTGAAGCGTTTCCGAGGTAAAAGGCGTTCCTTGGTCGTCAGGACTTCTCTAGGAATGCCTACGCTGAAAAGACTCTACTAGTTCCAGTGCAATATTTTTGTGGTAGCGGCGCACGGAACGCTTCAGGGAATCGGGTAGCATAATCCACGAGGCGAGTATATATTTATATCCTCGGGCTGAGGGTTCTAGGGTCCTACTATGTCAACCCCAATCCTATCAAGGAACATCAATAAGGGAAGGGGAACCAGAGGAGCACGGTCCTCCTAGGAATTTGCCCATGATTGACATTCGGACAGGAAACGCATGCGGCGAACCTCCTCATTAATCCCGGCCAGAAAAACGGAGCTTAATTCGCTCTAATGTTTTATCGAGCCGAGATGGCCTCCAAGAAGGTGGGAGTGTGCTAACTCAGCAAACCTGCCGCCGTAGGTCCGCTGGGATTAGCAACAACTTCCGGACCTTCCCTCATGTTCAGCGACGATACAATAAATCATTATCAACGACAAAGTGAGGTCCTGTGGCATGGGCAAATCGTGCGTTGGCGTTAACGAACCACTGCATTCTTTATGTGTTTCAGAGAGTCGTCATTCCACTGTTCTCTCTTGAAAGAAGCCGGCGTCGCCTAAACAAAAGTGCAACTCAGAAGCGGTCGGTCTGACCTCAAGGCGGAGATTCCTCCCTCGCTGCCAGGGCGCTAGTGGATGACGTAGTCAGCCAGCGACGGTCCGGGAGTGTCTCGTCACTCTCTTGGCCTACCGACTCCCACTCCTGTCGGCTGATTACACGGCGTGGAAACCGAGATGAATCGTTGTCATCTATACTGAGGCCATAAGTTTTCGAGAATGCTTACTACATCCACGCCGTTACTATCAGACCAGTCTAGCCGAGGATTACGGACGGAGGATCCGGATGCACGCCACGGTAAGCTGTCGAAGGTTCCTCCGAGAATCCGTAACACGGCGGTATTTTGCGGATATCTCCGTGTATACATTTAGACTGGTCTTCTTTTTAATCCACTGTTGCGGCAGAATAAAGCGGTGAGCAACGACAGACGCGTACTGCGGAATCGAACAGCGCTGTGATCTTATGTCCATTAATAAAGCTCCCCGTATGTTTATCCGCCAGAATTGCTAGGGCACACAAACAACCCGCCATTGTCCCTCAGTCCGCCTTGTTCCCGACGTCGCAAGCCAGGCGGCCCGCGACTTGGAACAAGCTCTGGAATCGTGGAAGGACTGCTTTAGTGGGTCGTAGCTCGGGTAGTCCACAGGCGGCTGTTCTGCCTCCCAGGTTTCAGCCGGCCTCTGGGTTTGCAAACTGCAGCAGCTGCGTCCATAGAATGGAATTCGCCCCAGGCCGCTGGGCAAATTCCTGGGGTAGTCTTTTCAGCAGCAGAAAACAGGCCACTTGCTGCACTATTTGTGAGTTAACTTTGAATGGCTGCCACTCACCCACCTGTTGCCAGAGAGCCATAGCCTGCTTGCAGCCCTTTGCTTGGGTTAAACTCCCAGTTTATGATTTCTTCACCGCCGGCCTGGGGACAACCCATCGTTAACTGGGACCTTGGTCCCGATGGGCAGCTCGGCTTTCCTGCCAAGGAGGCATACTGAGCCACTGCGGTGTGTTCCCCAGAAGCCAGCCCCGCCTGTGGTCCCCTCACGTTCTCCACGAGATGGGTGGTCCCCACCGAGTTGCTCTGGAGCAGAGCCTGCACAGCCCTTCCTGACCCTCTGCACTCCCGCCTGAAACTCAGCCCGGTACTCACCCACCTGGTTCCGTGATAGTTCGTGTCCCGGGTTCCGGGACACCATCCTGCCGACCTACGCCACTGTAATAAGTGAAGACCAGAGGCGCGAGGTTTGGGGCAGCCACCCGTTTATTACGGTTTCCCGGCTGCAAAAGTCTTTGAGGCATTGTAATAGTTGTTTACACAACAGAGTCCAAAACAGAACTGCCTGCCTAAGCCAAGGCAGTGAGCTTTATAGCACAGAGGGCGGAAATGATGTCGTCCTCTGGGCGGAACTGGAAGTGACATCATCCTTGGGGCCGGAACCGAGTGACCTCATTCTTGGGGCGGAACCGAAGTGATGTGTCCTTCCTGGAAATAAGCGCTCCTGGTGGGATTTCCCGGGTAAGACCTGCAGAGAACTCAGAAAGAGCGTCAGTGCACCCCGCCCCCCCCTGGGCAGATGTATAAACAGTATTTCCTAAGCCCTTCAGCTGCTTCCCATGCACGTTGTGACATAGTATTATATTATATTATATTTCCGACTATAGACTCATTAGCTAACTTTAATCACAGGTAAATGTATGACATTAATAATGTATTTGTGAAAACAGGTGCAGGAAATAGATGGATGACTTTAAAATAAAAAGAAGGTAAAGCAGCTATCTAGTGGATAATTGTTGTTAAGGAATATTCTACCCAAAAGTTATATTTTTAAATATCTTACTTTATGAAGTGTTGGGCAAGAAAAATTTATAATCTCATGTTTTCATGCAAAATTAAGAAAAAAAACTGTATTATTTATTAGAAGCCAATAGGAATCAGTTCTTTACAATGGCAAATAATGAGCTTGGCAACTAAAAGTTTCAGGAGAGTCACATTTTGAATTGGAGAATGACCTCTTCCCTCATTCATTGTTCAAGAGTCATGTTTTCATTTCAAAATTCATATCCTCAGAGATTTTATTGCAGCCATAATT
The DNA here is from genome assembly GCF_016835505.1 of Polypterus senegalus. Classification (NCBI taxonomy): domain Eukaryota; kingdom Metazoa; phylum Chordata; class Cladistia; order Polypteriformes; family Polypteridae; genus Polypterus; species Polypterus senegalus. The sequence goes on along the minus strand of NC_053155.1, from coordinate 322,927,851 downwards.
GAATTTCTTATTTGCTGCATGTGATCTTGTATTTTAAATAATGTCTGTCATGTGTTCTACTTTTGAAGTATTTACATTGCAAATGAATTATGATGTTCCATAAATTAAGTTATAATAAATAATAAATTATAGTCTTTCACAATACTACATTTTAGGTATTCATCCCATTGTACCTGTTATATTGTCTAGTTTTTTACAGAACACAAATGCACTCCAAAATATTTTCTTATTGAAAATAGTGAGAATTCATATCAAAAAGATTGTCTTTTCCTTTGTGTCTTGTTTAAAGTATTAGTATTATAGCACTTGCTTCATTTTGTGTTTTTAATGTTCACAATGGAGGTGATCCATATATAAGTTTTAAAGCTATCTTCCAAATCATGAATATAAATTAACAGTGGTTTTTTTGCAAGAAAAAAATCATCCTTTTTTCATAACAAGTTTTAGTATATAAAATTGATACTAGTAGCATTTGTTTATTATTTTTTACATAAATATATATACATATTTTTTTGAATTCTTCCCTACCAGATATCTTTCCAACACTGTGTGGATGAGTCAATTCAACTTCATGCATATATTTCAGATACGGGTGCGAATGTTTTATTTGAAAATATTTTTTTTTGGGAGTTTTGAAAATCAACTAAAATTGAAAGATTTTTTTTACACCAATGATAAATGCCCAATTTTAAATTATCTTTTGATATACTTTATAAAACCCACACATCCAAATTTTGCCCCCATTCAACTTATATGATTCATTTAAAGGGGTAGATAATTTACAGTTATCAGTCAATTTTCCCCCTTTTTTTTAAATAAAACATGTTTTCGCCCTGAATTTTTGCTTTTCTAATCATTTTGACGGCAATGTTAAAAAAATTTTCACTGGGGGGAGTTTCAACCAAGTTGATTAGGGATGTCAAAAAATTTCTTGAATAGTTTGGAAAATCCAGTTAGTGGGAAATTTCCACCCCCACAAATCAGGCTTTTTCCCTAAATTTCTTTATGTCTATTATAAAAGAAATCCGGGATAACACTCTGTGATAATTTTAACTCACACGAGAGATAATTTCGGGGTCCTGGGATGGATTTTTTGACAGTCCCCCTTTATCTCAAACATTTACAACCCCCCCACAGCCCAATCATTTCTCATTTGTGTGAATCAATTGTCAGACAAAATTCCTGTCTCTCAGCCGCGGGCAAAATAAAAGACAAGAGTGAGAAAAAGAGAACATTAAAAGGGCTCAAAAAAATCCTCTAAAATACAAGGGGGTTAGAGTTTTAAAAAATACAAAAATTAAAAAGTCTCAATAATGATAGAAAAAGATAAAAAAGCTAAAAAAACGAAATTATTACCTGTAAAATAACAGAACAAAAAAAGAATTAAAAATATGGACTTTGGTTTTTGACAGAAATTAGATATTTGTTTGAATTTAAATTTTAAGTTTAATCCCCTTTAATCTTCAAATTGGGTTATAAGGGATAAGTAGTGTTTCTTAATGAAAACCCTACCCTGAATGAAAAGATTTGTTTTTGGGAAAGTGAATTCCACATGGGGGGTTTTCTATCATAAAATCTCCATTAAAATTTGTCATGTACCAAATTATAAAATTGCTATTTTTGTCATTTACTCTCATTGTAAAAGTATATATACCATAGAAAAATTTCACCTGAAACATTTGTGGAAATCTAAAAGTTGTGCATTGCTCCCTAGGTATGGGGCTTGCTTTTTTCCAAACTGTTGTTTCATTTAAAAAAGGACAGGTGTACAAAAAAGTTTAAAAAGAACTGGCCCGTAAGCTTTTTCTGGGGCAGAAGAGTATGGATGGCAATAAACCATTTTGGCCTAAACGATTTTTTTTCCTTTTCATTTAAACCATAAAAATGAAAAAAATGAAAAAGGAAGGTGAAGGATTTTGATATCTGAGAGATTTTTTTAAGAACTGATGCTAAGATTAACAAAGTATTTTTTTTTTATCCTCAAATCAGAACACCATTAATGACAAGTATTTTAATATCTGCTTGTGGGTTTTAAATGTAAAAGGGATTCAAGAATTTTTTGAAAATTTTGGAAATGGCACAACCCTCCGGGAATTGTCTTCAACATTAAAACCGAAATTAACTTGACCCCGAATTTAAATTTTTTTCTTTAAAATTGCACTTCTTCCCCTTTTAAACGGTGTAGTCAGTGAAAACACAGCAAATTGCAATAATGAAAAACAGTTGGAAAAAAATCCATCTTTACTGGCCAACTGTTTTGGAAACTGAAATGAAGTCGAGGGGAGTAAAATGAAAATCAGCAGTAAAGATCTAATGCATTGTATAAAACATTAACAATTAAAACAATAAATCTAATAAAGGTTAATTTACTTTTCTTCAGGCCTGTTGGCCCTTTAAATTAGTTTTTTTGAGCTTCATCTCTGTCTAACCATTAAACAGGAATCAAAATTAAAAAAAAAAGCTTGTCCAGTGCTATCTGCATATTTTAAGTGGTTTTCCCGAGTTGAAGGCACTTTTTAAAATAGTGTTTCCTTGTTTTTTTGTACCATATTTATGTTGAAAAAAAGACAGCCATCATTACAGTTTTAATTTTTTTTATTGGGCATTTACAAAAGAGTCACTTTCATTAATTTCTTAGCATGGTAAAGACATACAAATAAACAACAATAAATTAACCTTTTCAAAATACCCAAAATAAAAATAGGTCGCTGCTTTTTAAAATAGATCAGTTTGGGGGGCGGTTAAAATATGGCCATTTTAAAAATTTTTTGAAAAATTTTTTTTTTTTTTTTTTTTTTTTTTTTTTTTTTTTTTTTTTTTTTTTTTTTTTTTTTTTTTTTTTTTTTTTTTTTTTTTTCCCCCCCCCCCCCCCCCCCCCCCCCCCCCCCCCCCCCCCCCCCAAAAAACTTTTTGCCCAATTTAACAAAAAAAATTAATCCAAAACCTTGTGGAAAAAAACAAAAATTCCACCCAAAAAAAAAAAAAGGCAAAAAAAACTTTTCTTTTAAAGGGTGGCCCTTTTTTAAATGAGGGGAAAAAAGGTTTTTTTTTTTTTAAAAGGAAAAATTTTGAAACC
>NC_053155.1:322904556-322924275 GCF_016835505.1 Polypterus senegalus | reverse complement strand
TATCTTTACAAAATTAAGTGTTTTGAACATTTGGTGAAAAACTCGTCAACAGTTTACACAAAGTTTTTCAAGGTCTTGTAAGAATGCTGATCACATGTGTCAAAAGTATTTCAGGTTGATAAGTGTAATACCTGGAAAGCTTGGTAAATTGGATTCAAATCTCTGGTAAAGCAGTTTAAATAATGAATTTCCCCAACTTTATGGTTAAGAACTTTGATGGTTTCCAACTGTTTAATCAAATGAATTGAACAAACTCATGTTTGAAATCCCAATTGATGTTGGCCAAAACTGAAGTGGAAAAACTCAAGAGTCTGAATGTAATTTACAAATTATTTGAAACATCTGGACAAAGTTTTCACGAAATTGTTTTGAAAGTTTTCTGGCAAAAAAGCACGTTAGTGTAAAAAGTATTTCAGGCACCTTGAAAGTAATGTGAAATACTTTAAGTTATTCTGGAATGAAAATCTTGGTAAAAGAATGTAAATGATGATTCCCATACTTATGGTTAACGAACTTGTATTAACTTTTCAAATCCCTAACATTATCTGCTCGAAACTCAATGACTTGCATGGGCCAAAACTGAATTGGAAGAAAATAAAGTCTAACTGCATGTTGTAAACCATTGAAAACATTAACAGTTTTAGTGTACAAACATAAGTTTTGAACATGTTTGGATAACGCTCACATGTGATACACAAAGTGATTTTGCGAAAGTGAAACCTGGTAAAGTTACTTCAAGTCAACCTTTGGAAAGTGAAAATACTGGTAAAAGCGTTGTAAATGATGAATTCCCATACCCTATGGTTAAGAACTGTTTGATTTTCCAACTGTTTTCGAAAGGAACTTGAAATCTAACTGATTTGAAACCCACTTGACTTCATTGGGCCAAAATCTGAAGTGAAATGAATCAACGGTCGAAATCAAGTTGAAACCACTTGAACACATCTGTAGTTTTTCACAGAAATTAAAGTTTTTAAAGTTTCTGGTGGAAAACAAGCTACACTATGTACAAAAGTGATTTTCAGGCCCTGAAACGGTTTTGAATAAAGTTAGCTTCCAAGTCTATCTCGTGGAAAGTGAAAATACTCTGGTAAAATGTAAATGATGAATTCCCAGTACCCTTATGGTTAAGAACTGTTTGGATGGTTTCCCAACTATTTTCAAAGTGAACTTAAACATCTCATACTCACTTTTGAAATCCATTGATTGCAGTTGGGCCAAAACTGAAGTGGAATGAAACTCAATGAGTCTGAAACTGCTATGTTGAAACCATTGAAACACATTATGCATAGTTTTTCAAGAAATATGTTTTGAAAGTTCTGGTGGAAAAAGCGTTTCAATAAGTGTTCACAAAGTTGATTTTAGGTCTGAAAAGTGTTATGCTGAATTTAACTTTCAAGTCTAACTCTGTGAAAGTGAAAATACTTGGAAAGCAGTTGTAAATATGAATTCCCAACTCTTATGGTTAAGAACTGTTTGTGATTTCCAACTGTTTTCAAAGTGAACTTGAACATCTCATACCACTTTTGAAATCCCCATTGACTTGCATTGGGCCAAAACTGAAGTGGAATGAAACCAAGAGTCTGAACTGCTATAGTTCTGAAACCACTTGAAACATCTGCCCAAGTTTTCTAGAAATTAAGTTTTGAACAGTTTCCTGGTAAAGGAAAACAAGTCCAATGTATTCAAAGAATTTTCAGGGCCCCTTATAACGTGCTATCTGAAAAATTACCTTCAAGTCTAATCTTGGAAAGTGAAAAACTTGGTAAAAAAGTTGTAAATGATAATTCAATACCCTTATGGTTAAGAACTTTGGATGGTTTCCAACTGTTTTTCAAAGTGATTGAACATCTCATTCTCACTTTTGAAAGTCCCATTGACCATTGTGCCAAAACCTGAAGTGGAATGAAACTAATAGTCTAACTGCTATGTTGTGAAACCATGAAAACATCTGTCCAAGTTTTCAGAAATGAGTTTTGAACAGTTTCCTGGTGGAAAACAATGCTCAACTGTTTCAAAAGTTTTTCAGGCCTGAAAGCATTGCTAATTAAGTTACCTTAACTAACTCTGTGGAAAGTGAAAATACTCTGAAAGGTTCTAATTGAAATTCCCCAGTACCCTTATGGTTAAGAACTGTTTGATGGTTTCCAACTGTTTTTCAAAATGACTAACATCTCATACTACTTTTTGGAAATCCCCATTGACTTGCATTGGGCCAAAACTGAAGTGAATGAAACTCAATGAGTCTGAACTGCTATGTTGTGAAACCACTTGAAACACATCGCGCATAGTTTTTCACAGAAATGAAGTGTTTTGAACAGTTTCCTGGTGGAAAACAAAGCCGTCACACATGTGTACACAAAGTGATTTTCAGGCCCTGAAGCAGCGTTATGCTGAATTCAAGTTACCTTCAAGTCTAACTCTGTGGAAAGTGAAAATACTCTGGTAAAAGCAGTTGTAAATGATGAATTCCCCAGTACCCTTATGGTTAAGAACTGTTTGGATGGTTTTCCCAACTGTTTTTCAAAGTGCACTTGAACATCTCATACTTACTTTTGAAATCCCCATTGACTTGCATTGGGCCAAAACTGAAGTGGAATGAAACTCAATGAGTCTGAACTGCTATGTTGTGAAACCACTTGAAACACATCTGCGCCATAGTTTTTCACAGAAATGAAGTGTTTTGAACAGTTTCCTGGTGGAAAACAAGCCGTCACACATGTGTACACAAAGTGATTTTCAGGCCCTGAAGCAGCGTTATGCTGAATTCAAGTTACCTTCAAGTCTAACTCTGTGGAAAGTGAAAATACTCTGGTAAAAGCAGTTCTAAATGATGAATTCCCCAGTACCCTTATGGTTAAGAACTGTTTGGATGGTTTCCCAACTGTTTTTCAAAGTGCACTTGAACATCTCATACTCACTTTTTGAAATCCCCATTGACTTGCATTGGGCCAAAACTGAAGTGGAATGAAACTCAATGAGTCTGAACTGCTATGTTGTGAAACCACTTGAAACACATCTACCGCATAGTTTTTCACAGAAATGAAGTGTTTTGAACAGTTTCCTGGTGGAAAACAAGCCGTCACACATGTGTACACAAAGTGATTTTCAGGCCCTGAAACGCGTTATGCTGAATTCAAGTTACCTTCAAGTCTAACTCTGTGGAAAGTGAAAATACTCTGGTAAAAGCAGTTGTAAATGATGAATTCCCCAGTACCCTTATGGTTAAGAACTGTTTGGATGGTTTCCCAACTGTTTTCAAAGTGCACTTGAACATCTCATACTCACTTTTGAAATCCCCATTGACTTGCATTGGGCCAAAACTGAAGTGGAATGAAACTCAATGAGTCTGAACTGCTATGTTGTGAAACCACTTGAAACACATCTGCGCCATAGTTTTCACAGAAATGAAGTGTTTTGAACAGTTTCCTGGTGGAAAACAAGCCGTCACACATGTGTACACAAAGTGATTTTCAGGCCCTGAAGCAGCGTTATGCTGAATTCAAGTTACCTTCAAGTCTAACTCTGTGGAAAGTGAAAATACTCTGGTAAAAGCAGTTCTAAATGATGAATTCCCCAGTACCCTTATGGTTAAGAACTGTTTGGATGGTTTCCCAACTGTTTTCAAAGTGCACTTGAACATCTCATACTCACTTTTTGAAATCCCCATTGACTTGCATTGGGCCAAAACTGAAGTGGAATGAAACTCAATGAGTCTGAACTGCTATGTTGTGAAACCACTTGAAACACATCTGCGCCATAGTTTTTCACAGAAATGAAGTGTTTTGAACAGTTTCCTGGTGGAAAACAAGCCGTCACACATGTGTACACAAAGTGATTTTCAGGCCCTGAAACGCGTTATGCTGAATTCAAGTTACCTTCAAGTCTAACTCTGTGGAAAGTGAAAATACTCTGGTAAAAGCAGTTCTAAATGATGAATTCCCCAGTACCCTTATGGTTAAGAACTGTTTGGATGGTTTCCCAACTGTTTTTCAAAGTGCACTTGAACATCTCATACTCACTTTTGAAATCCCCATTGACTTGCATTGGGCCAAAACTGAAGTGGAATGAAACTCAATGAGTCTGAACTGCTATGTTGTGAAACCACTTGAAACACATCTGCCATAGTTTTTCACAGAAATGAAGTGTTTTGAACAGTTTCCTGGTGGAAAACAAGCCGTCACACATGTGTACACAAAGTGATTTTCAGGCCCTGAATCGCGTTATGCTGAATTCAAGTTACCTTCAAGTCTAACTCTGTGGAAAGTGAAAATACTCTGGTAAAAGCAGTTCTAAATGATGAATTCCCCAGTACCCTTATGGTTAAGAACTGTTTGGATGGTTTCCCAACTGTTTTCAAAGTGCACTTGAACATCTCATACTCACTTTTTGAAATCCCCATTGACTTGCATTGGGCCAAAACTGAAGTGGAATGAAACTCAATGAGTCTGAACTGCTATGTTGTGAAACCACTTGAAACACATCTGCCATAGTTTTTCACAGAAATGAAGTGTTTTGAACAGTTTCCTGGTGGAAAACAAGCCGTCACACATGTGTACACAAAGTGATTTTCAGGCCCTGAAACGCGTTATGCTGAATTCAAGTTACCTTCAAGTCTAACTCTGTGGAAAGTGAAAATACTCTGGTAAAAGCAGTTCTAAATGATGAATTCCCCAGTACCCTTATGGTTAAGAACTGTTTGGATGGTTTCCCAACTGTTTTTCAAAGTGCACTTGAACATCTCATACTCACTTTTGAAATCCCCATTGACTTGCATTGGGCCAAAACTGAAGTGGAATGAAACTCAATGAGTCTGAACTGCTATGTTGTGAAACCACTTGAAACACATCTGCGCCATAGTTTTTCACAGAAATGAAGTGTTTTGAACAGTTTCCTGGTGGAAAACAAGCCGTCACACATGTGTACACAAAGTGATTTTCAGGCCCTGAAGCAGCGTTATGCTGAATTCAAGTTACCTTCAAGTCTAACTCTGTGGAAAGTGAAAATACTCTGGTAAAAGCAGTTCTAAATGATGAATTCCCCAGTACCCTTATGGTTAAGAACTGTTTGGATGGTTTCCCAACTGTTTTCAAAGTGCACTTGAACATCTCATACTCACTTTTTGAAATCCCCATTGACTTGCATTGGGCCAAAACTGAAGTGGAATGAAACTCAATGAGTCTGAACTGCTATGTTGTGAAACCACTTGAAACACATCTGCGCCATAGTTTTTCACAGAAATGAAGTGTTTTGAACAGTTTCCTGGTGGAAAACAAGCCGTCACACATGTGTACACAAAGTGATTTTCAGGCCCTGAAGCGCGTTATGCTGAATTCAAGTTACCTTCAAGTCTAACTCTGTGGAAAGTGAAAATACTCTGGTAAAAGCAGTTGTAAATGATGAATTCCCCAGTACCCTTATGGTTAAGAACTGTTTGGATGGTTTCCCAACTGTTTTCAAAGTGCACTTGAACATCTCATACTCACTTTTTGAAATCCCCATTGACTTGCATTGGGCCAAAACTGAAGTGGAATGAAACTCAATGAGTCTGAACTGCTATGTTGTGAAACCACTTGAAACACATCTGCGCATAGTTTTCACAGAAATGAAGTGTTTTGAACAGTTTCCTGGTGGAAAACAAGCCGTCACACATGTGTTCACAAAGTTGTTTTCAGGTCTTGATAAGTGTTATGCTGAATTCAAGTTACCTTCAAGTCTAACTCTGTGGAAAGTGAAAATACTCTGGTAAAAGCAGTTCTAAATGATGAATTCCCCAGTACCCTTATGGTTAAGAACTGTTTGGATGGTTTCCCAACTGTTTTCAAAGTGCACTTGAACATCTCATACTCACTTTTTGAAATCCCCATTGACTTGCATTGGGCCAAAACTGAAGTGGAATGAAACTCAATGAGTCTGAACTGCTATGTTGTGAAACCACTTGAAACACATCTGCCATAGTTTTCACAGAAATGAAGTGTTTTGAACAGTTTCCTGGTGGAAAACAAGCCGTCACACATGTGTACACAAAGTGATTTTCAGGCCCTGAAGCGCGTTATGCTGAATTCAAGTTACCTTCAAGTCTAACTCTGTGGAAAGTGAAAATACTCTGGTAAAAGCAGTTCTAAATGATGAATTCCCCAGTACCCTTATGGTTAAGAACTGTTTGGATGGTTTCCCAACTGTTTTCAAAGTGCACTTGAACATCTCATACTCACTTTTTGAAATCCCCATTGACTTGCATTGGGCCAAAACTGAAGTGGAATGAAACTCAATGAGTCTGAACTGCTATGTTGTGAAACCACTTGAAACACATCTGCGCCATAGTTTTCACAGAAATGAAGTGTTTTGAACAGTTTCCTGGTGGAAAACAAGCCGTCACACATGTGTACACAAAGTGATTTTCAGGCCCTGAAGCAGCGTTATGCTGAATTCAAGTTACCTTCAAGTCTAACTCTGTGGAAAGTGAAAATACTCTGGTAAAAGCAGTTCTAAATGATGAATTCCCCAGTACCCTTATGGTTAAGAACTGTTTGGATGGTTTCCCAACTGTTTTCAAAGTGCACTTGAACATCTCATACTCACTTTTTGAAATCCCCATTGACTTGCATTGGGCCAAAACTGAAGTGGAATGAAACTCAATGAGTCTGAACTGCTATGTTGTGAAACCACTTGAAACACATCTGCCATAGTTTTTCACAGAAATGAAGTGTTTTGAACAGTTTCCTGGTGGAAAACAAGCCGTCACACATGTGTACACAAAGTGATTTTCAGGCCCTGAATCGCGTTATGCTGAATTCAAGTTACCTTCAAGTCTAACTCTGTGGAAAGTGAAAATACTCTGGTAAAAGCAGTTCTAAATGATGAATTCCCCAGTACCCTTATGGTTAAGAACTGTTTGGATGGTTTCCCAACTGTTTTCAAAGTGCACTTGAACATCTCATACTCACTTTTTGAAATCCCCATTGACTTGCATTGGGCCAAAACTGAAGTGGAATGAAACTCAATGAGTCTGAACTGCTATGTTGTGAAACCACTTGAAACACATCTGCCATAGTTTTTCACAGAAATGAAGTGTTTTGAACAGTTTCCTGGTGGAAAACAAGCCGTCACACATGTGTACACAAAGTGATTTTCAGGCCCTGAAGCAGCGTTATGCTGAATTCAAGTTACCTTCAAGTCTAACTCTGTGGAAAGTGAAAATACTCTGGTAAAAGCAGTTCTAAATGATGAATTCCCCAGTACCCTTATGGTTAAGAACTGTTTGGATGGTTTCCCAACTGTTTTCAAAGTGCACTTGAACATCTCATACTCACTTTTGAAATCCCCATTGACTTGCATTGGGCCAAAACTGAAGTGGAATGAAACTCAATGAGTCTGAACTGCTATGTTGTGAAACCACTTGAAACACATCTGCGCCATAGTTTTTCACAGAAATGAAGTGTTTTGAACAGTTTCCTGGTGGAAAACAAGCCGTCACACATGTGTACACAAAGTGATTTTCAGGCCCTGAAGCGCGTTATGCTGAATTCAAGTTACCTTCAAGTCTAACTCTGTGGAAAGTGAAAATACTCTGGTAAAAGCAGTTCTAAATGATGAATTCCCCAGTACCCTTATGGTTAAGAACTGTTTGGATGGTTTCCCAACTGTTTTCAAAGTGAACTTGAACATCTCATACTCACTTTTTGAAATCCCCATTGACTTGCATTGGGCCAAAACTGAAGTGGAATGAAACTCAATGAGTCTGAACTGCTATGTTGTGAAACCACTTGAAACACATCTGCGCATAGTTTTCACAGAAATGAAGTGTTTTGAACAGTTTCCTGGTGGAAAACAAGCCGTCACACATGTGTACACAAAGTGATTTTCAGGCCCTGAAGCAGCGTTATGCTGAATTCAAGTTACCTTCAAGTCTAACTCTGTGGAAAGTGAAAATACTCTGGTAAAAGCAGTTCTAAATGATGAATTCCCCAGTACCCTTATGGTTAAGAACTGTTTGGATGGTTTCCCAACTGTTTTCAAAGTGCACTTGAACATCTCATACTCACTTTTTGAAATCCCCATTGACTTGCATTGGGCCAAAACTGAAGTGGAATGAAACTCAATGAGTCTGAACTGCTATGTTGTGAAACCACTTGAAACACATCTGCCATAGTTTTTCACAGAAATGAAGTGTTTTGAACAGTTTCCTGGTGGAAAACAAGCCGTCACACATGTGTACACAAAGTGATTTTCAGGCCCTGAAGCGCGTTATGCTGAATTCAAGTTACCTTCAAGTCTAACTCTGTGGAAAGTGAAAATACTCTGGTAAAAGCAGTTCTAAATGATGAATTCCCCAGTACCCTTATGGTTAAGAACTGTTTGGATGGTTTCCCAACTGTTTTCAAAGTGCACTTGAACATCTCATACTCACTTTTTGAAATCCCCATTGACTTGCATTGGGCCAAAACTGAAGTGGAATGAAACTCAATGAGTCTGAACTGCTATGTTGTGAAACCACTTGAAACACATCTGCCATAGTTTTCACAGAAATGAAGTGTTTTGAACAGTTTCCTGGTGGAAAACAAGCCGTCACACATGTGTACACAAAGTGATTTTCAGGCCCTGAAGCGCGTTATGCTGAATTCAAGTTACCTTCAAGTCTAACTCTGTGGAAAGTGAAAATACTCTGGTAAAAGCAGTTCTAAATGATGAATTCCCCAGTACCCTTATGGTTAAGAACTGTTTGGATGGTTTCCCAACTGTTTTCAAAGTGCACTTGAACATCTCATACTCACTTTTTGAAATCCCCATTGACTTGCATTGGGCCAAAACTGAAGTGGAATGAAACTCAATGAGTCTGAACTGCTATGTTGTGAAACCACTTGAAACACATCTGCGCAATAGTTTTTCACAGAAATGAAGTGTTTTGAACAGTTTCCTGGTGGAAAACAAGCCGTCACACATGTGTACACAAAGTGATTTTCAGGCCCTGAAGCAGCGTTATGCTGAATTCAAGTTACCTTCAAGTCTAACTCTGTGGAAAGTGAAAATACTCTGGTAAAAGCAGTTCTAAATGATGAATTCCCCAGTACCCTTATGGTTAAGAACTGTTTGGATGGTTTCCCAACTGTTTTCAAAGTGAACTTGAACATCTCATACTCACTTTTTGAAATCCCCATTGACTTGCATTGGGCCAAAACTGAAGTGGAATGAAACTCAATGAGTCTGAACTGCTATGTTGTGAAACCACTTGAAACACATCTGCCATAGTTTTCACAGAAATGAAGTGTTTTGAACAGTTTCCTGGTGGAAAACAAGCCGTCACACATGTGTACACAAAGTGATTTTCAGGCCCTGAAGCAGCGTTATGCTGAATTCAAGTTACCTTCAAGTCTAACTCTGTGGAAAGTGAAAATACTCTGGTAAAAGCAGTTCTAAATGATGAATTCCCCAGTACCCTTATGGTTAAGAACTGTTTGGATGGTTTCCCAACTGTTTTCAAAGTGAACTTGAACATCTCATACTCACTTTTTGAAATCCCCATTGACTTGCATTGGGCCAAAACTGAAGTGGAATGAAACTCAATGAGTCTGAACTGCTATGTTGTGAAACCACTTGAAACACATCTGCCATAGTTTTCACAGAAATGAAGTGTTTTGAACAGTTTCCTGGTGGAAAACAAGCCGTCACACATGTGTACACAAAGTGATTTTCAGGCCCTGAACGCGTTATGCTGAATTCAAGTTACCTTCAAGTCTAACTCTGTGGAAAGTGAAAATACTCTGGTAAAAGCAGTTCTAAATGATGAATTCCCCAGTACCCTTATGGTTAAGAACTGTTTGGATGGTTTCCCAACTGTTTTCAAAGTGCACTTGAACATCTCATACTCACTTTTTGAAATCCCCATTGACTTGCATTGGGCCAAAACTGAAGTGGAATGAAACTCAATGAGTCTGAACTGCTATGTTGTGAAACCACTTGAAACACATCTGCGCATAGTTTTTCACAGAAATGAAGTGTTTTGAACAGTTTCCTGGTGGAAAACAAGCCGTCACACATGTGTACACAAAGTGATTTTCAGGCCCTGAAGCGCGTTATGCTGAATTCAAGTTACCTTCAAGTCTAACTCTGTGGAAAGTGAAAATACTCTGGTAAAAGCAGTTCTAAATGATGAATTCCCCAGTACCCTTATGGTTAAGAACTGTTTGGATGGTTTCCCAACTGTTTTCAAAGTGCACTTGAACATCTCATACTCACTTTTTGAAATCCCCATTGACTTGCATTGGGCCAAAACTGAAGTGGAATGAAACTCAATGAGTCTGAACTGCTATGTTGTGAAACCACTTGAAACACATCTGCCATAGTTTTTCACAGAAATGAAGTGTTTTGAACAGTTTCCTGGTGGAAAACAAGCCGTCACACATGTGTACACAAAGTGATTTTCAGGCCCTGAAAGCGTTATGCTGAATTCAAGTTACCTTCAAGTCTAACTCTGTGGAAAGTGAAAATACTCTGGTAAAAGCAGTTCTAAATGATGAATTCCCCAGTACCCTTATGGTTAAGAACTGTTTGGATGGTTTCCCAACTGTTTTCAAAGTGCACTTGAACATCTCATACTCACTTTTGAAATCCCCATTGACTTGCATTGGGCCAAAACTGAAGTGGAATGAAACTCAATGAGTCTGAACTGCTATGTTGTGAAACCACTTGAAACACATCTGCGCCATAGTTTTCACAGAAATGAAGTGTTTTGAACAGTTTCCTGGTGGAAAACAAGCCGTCACACATGTGTACACAAAGTGATTTTCAGGCCCTGAAGCAGCGTTATGCTGAATTCAAGTTACCTTCAAGTCTAACTCTGTGGAAAGTGAAAATACTCTGGTAAAAGCAGTTCTAAATGATGAATTCCCCAGTACCCTTATGGTTAAGAACTGTTTGGATGGTTTCCCAACTGTTTTCAAAGTGCACTTGAACATCTCATACTCACTTTTTGAAATCCCCATTGACTTGCATTGGGCCAAAACTGAAGTGGAATGAAACTCAATGAGTCTGAACTGCTATGTTGTGAAACCACTTGAAACACATCTGCGCCATAGTTTTCACAGAAATGAAGTGTTTTGAACAGTTTCCTGGTGGAAAACAAGCCGTCACACATGTGTACACAAAGTGATTTTCAGGCCCTGAAGCGCGTTATGCTGAATTCAAGTTACCTTCAAGTCTAACTCTGTGGAAAGTGAAAATACTCTGGTAAAAGCAGTTCTAAATGATGAATTCCCCAGTACCCTTATGGTTAAGAACTGTTTGGATGGTTTCCCAACTGTTTTCAAAGTGCACTTGAACATCTCATACTCACTTTTTGAAATCCCCATTGACTTGCATTGGGCCAAAACTGAAGTGGAATGAAACTCAATGAGTCTGAACTGCTATGTTGTGAAACCACTTGAAACACATCTGCCATAGTTTTCACAGAAATGAAGTGTTTTAAACAGTTTCCTGGTGGAAAACAAGCCGTCACACATGTGTACACAAAGTGATTTTCAGGCCCTGAAGCACGTTATGCTGAATTCAAGTTACCTTCAAGTCTAACTCTGTGGAAAGTGAAAATACTCTGGTAAAAGCAGTTCTAAATGATGAATTCCCCAGTACCCTTATGGTTAAGAACTGTTTGGATGGTTTCCCAACTGTTTTCAAAGTGCACTTGAACATCTCATACTCACTTTTTGAAATCCCCATTGACTTGCATTGGGCCAAAACTGAAGTGGAATGAAACTCAATGAGTCTGAACTGCTATGTTGTGAAACCACTTGAAACACATCTGCGCCATAGTTTTTCACAGAAATGAAGTGTTTTGAACAGTTTCCTGGTGGAAAACAAGCCGTCACACATGTGTACACAAAGTGATTTTCAGGCCCTGAAGCAGCGTTATGCTGAATTCAAGTTACCTTCAAGTCTAACTCTGTGGAAAGTGAAAATACTCTGGTAAAAGCAGTTCTAAATGATGAATTCCCAGTACCCTTATGCTTAAGAACTGTTTGGATGGTTTCCCAACTAATTTTCAAAGTGCACTTGAACATCTCATACTCACTTTTTGAAATCCCCATTGACTTGCATTGGGCCAAAACTGAAGTGGAATGAAACTCAATGAGTCTGAACTGCTATGTTGTGAAACCACTTGAAACACACCATAGTTTTTCACAGAAATGAAGTGTTTTGAACAGTTTCCTGGTGGAAAACAAGCCGTCACACATGTGTACACAAAGTGATTTTCAGGCCCTGAAGCGCGTTATGCTGAATTCAAGTTACCTTCAAGTCTAACTCTGTGGAAAGTGAAAATACTCTGGTAAAAGCAGTTCTAAATGATGAATTCCCCAGTACCCTTATGGTTAAGAACTGTTTGGATGGTTTCCCAACTGTTTTCAAAGTGCACTTGAACATCTCATACTCACTTTTTGAAATCCCCATTGACTTGCATTGGGCCAAAACTGAAGTGGAATGAAACTCAATGAGTCTGAACTGCTATGTTGTGAAACCACTTGAAACACATCTGCGCCATAGTTTTCACAGAAATGAAGTGTTTTGAACAGTTTCCTGGTGGAAAACAAGCCGTCACACATGTGTACACAAAGTGATTTTCAGGCCCTGAAGCGCGTTATGCTGAATTCAAGTTACCTTCAAGTCTAACTCTGTGGAAAGTGAAAATACTCTGGTAAAAGCAGTTCTAAATGATGAATTCCCCAGTACCCTTATGGTTAAGAACTGTTTGGATGGTTTCCCAACTGTTTTGAAAGTGCACTTGAAGATCTCATACTCACTTTTGAAATCCCCATTGACTTGCATTGGGCCAAAACTGAAGTGGAATGAAACTCAATGAGTCTGAACTGCTATGTTGTGAAACCACTTGAAACACATCTGCGCCATAGTTTTTCACAGAAATGAAGTGTTTTGAACAGTTTCCTGGTGGAAAACAAGCCGTCACACATGTGTACACAAAGTGATTTTCAGGCCCTGAAGCGCGTTATGCTGAATTCAAGTTACCTTCAAGTCTAACTCTGTGGAAAGTGAAAATACTCTGGTAAAAGCAGTTCTAAATGATGAATTCCCCAGTACCCTTATGGTTAAGAACTGTTTGGATGGTTTCCCAACTGTTTTCAAAGTGCACTTGAACATCTCATACTCACTTTTTGAAATCCCCATTGACTTGCATTGGGCCAAAACTGAAGTGGAATGAAACTCAATGAGTCTGAACTGCTATGTTGTGAAACCACTTGAAACACATCTGCCATAGTTTTCACAGAAATGAAGTGTTTTGAACAGTTTCCTGGTGGAAAACAAGCCGTCACACATGTGTACACAAAGTGATTTTCAGGCCCTGAAGCAGCGTTATGCTGAATTCAAGTTACCTTCAAGTCTAACTCTGTGGAAAGTGAAAATACTCTGGTAAAAGCAGTTCTAAATGATGAATTCCCCAGTACCCTTATGGTTAAGAACTGTTTGGATGGTTTCCCAACTGTTTTCAAAGTGCACTTGAACATCTCATACTCACTTTTTGAAATCCCCATTGACTTGCATTGGGCCAAAACTGAAGTGGAATGAAACTCAATGAGTCTGAACTGCTATGTTGTGAAACCACTTGAAACACATCTGCCATAGTTTTTCACAGAAATGAAGTGTTTTGAACAGTTTCCTGGTGGAAAACAAGCCGTCACACATGTGTACACAAAGTGATTTTCAGGCCCTGAAACGCGTTATGCTGAATTCAAGTTACCTTCAAGTCTAACTCTGTGGAAAGTGAAAATACTCTGGTAAAAGCAGTTCTAAATGATGAATTCCCCAGTACCCTTATGGTTAAGAACTGTTTGGATGGTTTCCCAACTGTTTTCAAAGTGCACTTGAACATCTCATACTCACTTTTTGAAATCCCCATTGACTTGCATTGGGCCAAAACTGAAGTGGAATGAAACTCAATGAGTCTGAACTGCTATGTTGTGAAACCACTTGAAACACATCTGCGCCATAGTTTTTCACAGAAATGAAGTGTTTTGAACAGTTTCCTGGTGGAAAACAAGCCGTCACACATGTGTACACAAAGTGATTTTCAGGCCCTGAAAGCGTTATGCTGAATTCAAGTTACCTTCAAGTCTAACTCTGTGGAAAGTGAAAATACTCTGGTAAAAGCAGTTCTAAATGATGAATTCCCCAGTACCCTTATGGTTAAGAACTGTTTGGATGGTTTCCCAACTGTTTTCAAAGTGCACTTGAACATCTCATACTCACTTTTTGAAATCCCCATTGACTTGCATTGGGCCAAAACTGAAGTGGAATGAAACTCAATGAGTCTGAACTGCTATGTTGTGAAACCACTTGAAACACATCTGCGCATAGTTTTCACAGAAATGAAGTGTTTTGAACAGTTTCCTGGTGGAAAACAAGCCGTCACACATGTGTACACAAAGTGATTTTCAGGCCCTGAAGCGCGTTATGCTGAATTCAAGTTACCTTCAAGTCTAACTCTGTGGAAAGTGAAAATACTCTGGTAAAAGCAGTTCTAAATGATGAATTCCCCAGTACCCTTATGGTTAAGAACTGTTTGGATGGTTTCCCAACTGTTTTCAAAGTGCACTTGAACATCTCATACTCACTTTTTGAAATCCCCATTGACTTGCATTGGGCCAAAACTGAAGTGGAATGAAACTCAATGAGTCTGAACTGCTATGTTGTGAAACCACTTGAAACACATCTGCGCATAGTTTTTCACAGAAATGAAGTGTTTTGAACAGTTTCCTGGTGGAAAACAAGCCGTCACACATGTGTACACAAAGTGATTTTCAGGCCCTGAAAGCGTTATGCTGAATTCAAGTTACCTTCAAGTCTAACTCTGTGGAAAGTGAAAATACTCTGGTAAAAGCAGTTCTAAATGATGAATTCCCCAGTACCCTTATGGTTAAGAACTGTTTGGATGGTTTCCCAACTGTTTTCAAAGTGACACTTGAACATCTCATACTCACTTTTTGAAATCCCCATTGACTTGCATTGGGCCAAAACTGAAGTGGAATGAAACTCAATGAGTCTGAACTGCTATGTTGTGAAACCACTTGAAACACATCTGCGCATAGTTTTTCACAGAAATGAAGTGTTTTGAACAGTTTCCTGGTGGAAAACAAGCCGTCACACATGTGTACACAAAGTGATTTTCAGGCCCTGAAGCGCGTTATGCTGAATTCAAGTTACCTTCAAGTCTAACTCTGTGGAAAGTGAAAATACTCTGGTAAAAGCAGTTGTAAATGATGAATTCCCAGTACCCTTATGGTTAAGAACTGTTTGGATGGTTTCCCAACTGTTTCTCAAAGTGAACTTGAACATCTCATACTCACTTTTTGAAATCCCCATTGACTTGCATTGGGCCAAAACTGAAGTGGAATGAAACTCAATGAGTCTGAACTGCTATGTTGTGAAACCACTTGAAACACATCTGCGCCATAGTTTTTCACAGAAATGAAGTGTTTTGAACAGTTTCCTGGTGGAAAACAAGCCGTCACACATGTGTACACAAAGTGATTTTCAGGCCCTGAAACACGTTATGCTGAATTCAAGTTACCTTCAAGTCTAACTCTGTGGAAAGTGAAAATACTCTGGTAAAAGCAGTTCTAAATGATGAATTCCCCAGTACCCTTATGGTTAAGAACTGTTTGGATGGTTTCCCAACTGTTTTCAAAGTGCACTTGAACATCTCATACTCACTTTTGAAATCCCCATTGACTTGCATTGGGCCAAAACTGAAGTGGAATGAAACTCAATGAGTCTGAACTGCTATGTTGTGAAACCACTTGAAACACATCTGCCATAGTTTTTCACAGAAATGAAGTGTTTTGAACAGTTTCCTGGTGGAAAACAAGCCGTCACACATGTGTACACAAAGTGATTTTCAGGCCCTGAAACACGTTATGCTGAATTCAAGTTACCTTCAAGTCTAACTCTGTGGAAAGTGAAAATACTCTGGTAAAAGCAGTTCTAAATGATGAATTCCCCAGTACCCTTATGGTTAAGAACTGTTTGGATGGTTTCCCAACTGTTTTCAAAGTGCACTTGAACATCTCATACTCACTTTTTGAAATCCCCATTGACTTGCATTGGGCCAAAACTGAAGTGGAATGAAACTCAATGAGTCTGAACTGCTATGTTGTGAAACCACTTGAAACACATCTGCGCCATAGTTTTTCACAGAAATGAAGTGTTTTGAACAGTTTCCTGGTGGAAAACAAGCCGTCACACATGTGTACACAAAGTGATTTTCAGGCCCTGAAGCAGCGTTATGCTGAATTCAAGTTACCTTCAAGTCTAACTCTGTGGAAAGTGAAAATACTCTGGTAAAAGCAGTTCTAAATGATGAATTCCCCAGTACCCTTATGGTTAAGAACTGTTTGGATGGTTTCCCAACTGTTTTCAAAGTGCACTTGAACATCTCATACTTTTTGAAATCCCCATTGACTTGCATTGGGCCAAAACTGAAGTGGAATGAAACTCAATGAGTCTGAACTGCTATGTTGTGAAACCACTTGAAACACATCTGCCATAGTTTTTCACAGAAATGAAGTGTTTTGAACAGTTTCCTGGTGGAAAACAAGCCGTCACACATGTGTACACAAAGTGATTTTCAGGCCCTGAAGCAGCGTTATGCTGAATTCAAGTTACCTTCAAGTCTAACTCTGTGGAAAGTGAAAATACTCTGGTAAAAGCAGTTCTAAATGATGAATTCCCCAGTACCCTTATGGTTAAGAACTGTTTGGATGGTTTCCCAACTGTTTTCAAAGTGCACTTGAACATCTCATACTCACTTTTTGAAATCCCCATTGACTTGCATTGGGCCAAAACTGAAGTGGAATGAAACTCAATGAGTCTGAACTGCTATGTTGTGAAACCACTTGAAACACATCTGCGCCATAGTTTTTCACAGAAATGAAGTGTTTTGAACAGTTTCCTGGTGGAAAACAAGCCGTCACACATGTGTACACAAAGTGATTTTCAGGCCCTGAAAGCGTTATGCTGAATTCAAGTTACCTTCAAGTCTAACTCTGTGGAAAGTGAAAATACTCTGGTAAAAGCAGTTCTAAATGATGAATTCCCCAGTACCCTTATGGTTAAGAACTGTTTGGATGGTTTCCCAACTGTTTTTCAAAGTGCACTTGAACATCTCATACTCACTTTTGAAATCCCCATTGACTTGCATTGGGCCAAAACTGAAGTGGAATGAAACTCAATGAGTCTGAACTGCTATGTTGTGAAACCACTTGAAACACATCTGCGCATAGTTTTCACAGAAATGAAGTGTTTTGAACAGTTTCCTGGTGGAAAACAAGCCGTCACACATGTGTACACAAAGTGATTTTCAGGCCCTGAAACGCGTTATGCTGAATTCAAGTTACCTTCAAGTCTAACTCTGTGGAAAGTGAAAATACTCTGGTAAAAGCAGTTCTAAATGATGAATTCCCCAGTACCCTTATGGTTAAGAACTGTTTGGATGGTTTCCCAACTGTTTTCAAAGTGCACTTGAAGATCTCATACTTTTTGAAATCCCCATTGACTTGCATTGGGCCAAAACTGAAGTGGAATGAAACTCAATGAGTCTGAACTGCTATGTTGTGAAACCACTTGAAACACATCTGCGCCATAGTTTTTCACAGAAATGAAGTGTTTTGAACAGTTTCCTGGTGGAAAACAAGCCGTCACACATGTGTACACAAAGTGATTTTCAGGCCCTGAAAGTGTTATGCTGAATTCAAGTTACCTTCAAGTCTAACTCTGTGGAAAGTGAAAATACTCTGGTAAAAGCAGTTCTAAATGATGAATTCCCCAGTACCCTTATGGTTAAGAACTGTTTGGATGGTTTCCCAACTGTTTTTCAAAGTGCACTTGAACATCTCATACTCACTTTTGAAATCCCCATTGACTTGCATTGGGCCAAAACTGAAGTGGAATGAAACTCAATGAGTCTGAACTGCTATGTTGTGAAACCACTTGAAACACATCTGCGCCATAGTTTTCACAGAAATGAAGTGTTTTGAACAGTTTCCTGGTGGAAAACAAGCCGTCACACATGTGTACACAAAGTGATTTTCAGGCCCTGAAGCGTTATGCTGAATTCAAGTTACCTTCAAGTCTAACTCTGTGGAAAGTGAAAATACTCTGGTAAAAGCAGTTCTAAATGATGAATTCCCCAGTACCCTTATGGTTAAGAACTGTTTGGATGGTTTCCCAACTGTTTTCAAAGTGCACTTGAACATCTCATACTCACTTTTTGAAATCCCCATTGACTTGCATTGGGCCAAAACTGAAGTGGAATGAAACTCAATGAGTCTGAACTGCTATGTTGTGAAACCACTTGAAACACATCTGCGCCATAGTTTTTCACAGAAATGAAGTGTTTTGAACAGTTTCCTGGTGGAAAACAAGCCGTCACACATGTGTACACAAAGTGATTTTCAGGCCCTGAAGCGCGTTATGCTGAATTCAAGTTACCTTCAAGTCTAACTCTGTGGAAAGTGAAAATACTCTGGTAAAAGCAGTTCTAAATGATGAATTCCCAAGTACCCTTATGGTTAAAAACTGTTTGGATGGTTTCCCAACTGTTTTCAAAGTGCACTTGAACATCTCATACTCACTTTTGAAATCCCCATTGACTTGCATTGGGCCAAAACTGAAGTGGAATGAAACTCAATGAGTCTGAACTGCTATGTTGTGAAACCACTTGAAACACATCTGCCATAGTTTTTCACAGAAATGAAGTGTTTTGAACAGTTTCCTGGTGGAAAACAAGCCGTCACACATGTGTACACAAAGTGATTTTCAGGCCCTGAATCGCGTTATGCTGAATTCAAGTTACCTTCAAGTCTAACTCTGTGGAAAGTGAAAATACTCTGGTAAAAGCAGTTCTAAATGATGAATTCCCCAGTACCCTTATGGTTAAGAACTGTTTGGATGGTTTCCCAACTGTTTTCAAAGTGCACTTGAACATCTCATACTTTTTGAAATCCCCATTGACTTGCATTGGGCCAAAACTGAAGTGGAATGAAACTCAATGAGTCTGAACTGCTATGTTGTGAAACCACTTGAAACACATCTCGCCATAGTTTTCACAGAAATGAAGTGTTTTGAACAGTTTCCTGGTGGAAAACAAGCCGTCACACATGTGTACACAAAGTGATTTTCAGGTCTTGATAAGTGTTATGCTGAATTCAAGTTACCTTCAAGTCTAACTCTGTGGAAAGTGAAAATACTCTGGTAAAAGCAGTTGTAAATGATGAATTCCCCAGTACCCTTATGGTTAAGAACTGTTTGGATGGTTTCCCAACTGTTTTTCAAAGTGAACTTGAACATCTCATACTCACTTTTTGAAATCCCCATTGACTTGCATTGGGCCAAAACTGAAGTGGAATGAAACTCAATGAGTCTGAACTGCTATGTTGTGAAACCACTTGAAACACATCTGCGCATAGTTTTTCACAGAAATGAAGTGTTTTGAACAGTTTCCTGGTGGAAAACAAGCCGTCACACATGTGTACACAAAGTGATTTTCAGGCCCTGAAGCACGTTATGCTGAATTCAAGTTACCTTCAAGTCTAACTCTGTGGAAAGTGAAAATACTCTGGTAAAAGCAGTTGTAAATGATGAATTCCCAGTACCACTTATGGTTAGAACTGTTTGGATGGTTTCCCAACTGTTTTCAAAGTGCACTTGAACATCTCA